>NC_092697.1:39506752-39624252 GCF_964275005.1 Diadema setosum | reverse complement strand
CTTAAATTATTGATACAGATTATTCATACCAGGATTTAGATGTCCTTCCTTTAGAAATTGTGGCAAGTATTAATTTTATCATGACAAAAGTTAATGATTTAATTTGAATAATGTTGAAGGGAAAAGAATGAGGTTGAAGGAAAAGTGGAAGAAAAGAGTAAGGCTATTAGAAGGAGGGAGAGAGAGAAAGAGAGAGAAAAGAAGATGAGGAGGAAGTTGAATTCGAAGGGGATTTGTTGTTTGTTTCTGGTGATGGTAAATGGTATTAAATTTATGTTTTTAATTGATAAGTTCAATTTATAGTAGAAATTATTGTTTTTGTGATAGTAATGCTATTCATTATTCCATTTCATTTTATTAATTATGTATACAAGAACTGCAACCCCAATATTTGCTTTTGTTTCGTAGTAAGGTCCATTTTATTATCTTTTATTGTTTTGTACACACATCCTCCCATCATTCAGTCAGCAAAATAAGTCGACAGATACAATGTTTGTATACAGTCAAACGCAGCACGCAGGAGAAAATTAACTAAAACAACAAAAAACAGACGCATCGAGATCACTTTCTTTCTTCAACTTTTTACTGTTAAGCCGACGTAATTATTGTGGTTAAACACCAAACAAGCGGCTGTATCACAGGCTACAACGATCGATCATCATCATTATATCGCTTTTCCCCATAATCGATCATCAATCATGCTACGCTGATACAGCCGTCGATCGGCGTACTTTTGAGTCAAAATTAGCTACTTTTCTTCTGTAATTGGCTATGAAATTTCATGAAACCATCAGATATGGTTCATCTTGACATTTCTGATAGCCACGAGAAGTTTTTATCGACAAATTAATTAAGGAAATGGTAGGTGTGCATGGTGTGCATTTCTACATGATTACCAAAAAGAATTGTATAGACATCTGCACATACACTTCGTTTCAAAGACACATACACGCATGTGTTAATATTGAGACTCCTGTTTTAATTTCTATCTTTTCTTTGATTTATTTAACGATTTCCATTGAGATGAAAGGATTTGAACAGACAAAATAATATTAAGTACTTTGTTTATCGTTATAAGTTGTTGATGTTTGGTTGATTGCATGAATTGTATCCGTAAGGTTAAAATGCCTCAATTCTTTGAACAACAGCAATAATAACAATGATTTATCAGGTAAGTATGAATCCAGGTTTTAATGTTTTTAGGTGTAACTTGACCACACACACACACACACACACACACGCACACACACAACCAAGCAAGTACAAAACACACACACACACACACACACACACACATCTCAGACTTGTCAGAGGTGCAAACATTCTCTCAGTTGAATAACTTTGAGATAGACATGACAGAAACGTAGATGCAGAGACTGATTTACATTTTCTTAAAGGTTTATAGGGAAAAAATGTGTGTACATCTGTTTCTCAAAGACAACAGCATTACAGAAATCATTCGATTATTTGCAAGTCTTAAAAATATTAAATAGGTATCTACGCTTTCTTCTTACAATCTAAGATAGAGTTTGATATGCCATTATGTTTTTATCACATTGAAAGCAAATCAGCAGTAACTATAAACATTATCATGGTGGTAAAAGAAAAAAAAAATGTAAATTACTTCCCGAGTAAAGTAGCCTTTATTATTACGTACCACAGTTGAACAGAACCATGGGACCAAAATTTTCAATTTCAATAGAACAGAACATATTTTTTTTTTTCTGGAGATTAGTTATACTTAGTTATACTATTACCATATCAGACCTTCGCATCAATTTTTACCTTGGAAGATCAGAACATCTACAAATTACAAATTATAAATAGCACACAATGTATTTTTAATCCTTACTGTTGTTGAAGATCAAGTGTAGTAAGAACTAAATACTTGGGTAAAGAACAATTATCAGGCAGCTGAAACGAACTGAGAATTTGCAACAGTATTTACTTTAAACACATTTCAATAAACGTCGATCACAACAGCGATTTGCTGTGCTGCAATACATCTGCGTTGTCTGAGAGCTCCCGGAGAGATTAGGCTCAAAATAAATCAAAATTATGCAGGAAATAAAGGTTACTATTTCCCTGGTTTTCTGAAACCACAACCACACCAATGAGCCACGTTTTGCCAAGCCCACCGACAGGAAAGGCTGTCATACTCATAGATCTATGTTTGCTCTTTATTTTCGTAGCTTGCTGTGTTTTTTGTTAATTTTTTTTTTACTCATCGTTTTCTTAAATCTTAGTGAAAACTATAATTGAAAGTACAATGTACTGGACCCTACTAGCATAGCGTACTGTCGTCCACTCTGTACAGCCCAATCGCCGTACTTTGCACAGCGTCTGGTCGGGCTGGATCAAACTTAGACCTGACAAAAACAAAATAAAACTTACCGGTGTTACCGCTGATTTTCTTTGTGGTAGCATTAACTGGTCAGGAGAATATCCATTCCATGACTGCAAAACAGAACAACTGGCATGACTTCATGGTTCACACTGCAGCAAAGCTTGCCTGCCAGTCAACCAGTACTCTGCTGCAGCACTGCTGCAGCTGTTGTCGCAAGCGGCCCGGCATCAGCGGCGGCACTACACTCCCTGCCGCGGCTGAAATGGATCTGCAGCACGTAGCCGTAGGTCTTGCACATAGAGTTTATATGCAGTGTAGCGTGTGTTGTGATGGCCACGATGTTGATACGTTGTTTTGCCGTGCTGACTGTAGCGCACATGGCCCTGATTTTATACAGCAAAGCGCCGTATGATGACATACGTTCTTTTGCCGTGCTGACTGTAGCGCGCATGGCCCTGATTTTATACAGCAAACCGCTGTATGATGACATACGTTCTTTTGGCGTCGCAATTTCCTTCTTTCTTCTTGAGAAACCACCATGAAAAAACAGTGTATGTAAAGATACGTTCATTTGCCGTAACAGCGAAAATGCTTTCTTTCTCATTTCTATACGTATCTCAGCTTACGTTGTTTTGCCTAGCTGGAAACGGCAACGTTGTGAAAAAGGTGTGTGAGATACGCCTTTTATCTCTGAAATGGTAAACATTTGAGAATTGAGACATTCACCATTAAAAAGAGCACATTTTATTTAGGAGCCATATGCTCATAACTCAAAATGCCCAAATTTTGGGGTTACGCCATTTCCTGACCCACTTCATCTGACACACTCTTTCTGACACACTTTTTTTGCCATTCATTTTGTACACGGGGCAGTTTTCATGAGACGGCCTCTGTTATTGGCTACTGTGCTAATGAATATTCAACAGCCTTACGATTTTTTTTCATAATGAGTCACTCGGTCTGATTCTGTGTCTGTGATTGGCTTTTAGCTATTGACTTACGCGTGATATCGCTCTCCTCAAGGGGGTCCGTGACGAAATCTGATTACCAGTGTGCGTGTGTGTTTCGAATTGCGTTTTAGTGCCAGTGAGTGTGGCATAACTTCTGCAGGTTTCCTGTCCATTTCTCTCTCTTTTTCTCTCTTTTGCTTTCGTATCATCTTATCTCTGTTATTCTTAGAGTACAATCGTACTACCACAAGTGTTTTTCCCCCATTTTTTGAAGTGATTATCTCGTTTGCAACAATTTAGAGGTGAGTTTTTGTTCGAGTGTTTGTTGAGTTTTTTGATTGAACACGATGTAGATATCTACGTGTGTGCGACAACATCCATGGTACCCACTCGTTTGTTTCCGTGTGCATTTTTACCGTACAGTGTCTTCATCGTTCGTCTTCCAAGCAGCGAGTTTTCACCCTAGTTTTCCTCAACGTAGTTTTTTACCTCAATTTTTTTTTTTTTGCGGTGCAAGATGTTCAGTGTATTTTTTCTACGGTAAAATGCCATCGTTGATGATCTCCGTGTATTCATTACTAGTTTTCCACCTCCGTTTCATTTTAGTACAACTAGCATTGCTCTAAAGTCTAACCAAGGAGCTATAGCTCCTTGGTCTAACGTAGTTAGCTACAGTACAAAGTCTGCGATGTCTGTACGTTTGCTGATGTGTTTTTGTGAGCTGGGAGTGACTATGGTGGGAATGATATTCAGGGTTTTGCTGTGGTTGAGATGATAGTGATAATGATCATAATGATTCTGGTGATGATATACGAACCCTTTTGATGATGCAATTTATTTCGTGTGACCATGACGTTGATCATTGATGATGGCGAGAACGACACGAGTAGCCTAGCCTAGGCCAAGGACGAGAGTGACACTGTCCACGGGGGCTGTTGCTCGCTCATGCACAGGAGTGGTCTAGACCTAAAGACCTGCGTTTAATCATTTTTTTTTAAACCTTTTGGTTGTTCACTTGGGTTAGTGCTCCAAAAATTCGTTTCTCTAAAGAAACTCAACCAAAAGCTTGACAATAAGGTTGCATCAGGGCTATTCTTTAGTAAATATTAGATCTAAATGGCGATGCTAATTTAGTTTTCATTTAGAACTCGATTATATCCCATTTTCTTTGCTCATTTTTCAAATGATAACTTATTTAGAACTGTAAATTTACTTAAATTCTGATGTACTGCATTCACCATTGTAAAAATCAATAAAAAAGAGCCCGCTGAGCAGGTGTTTCATTCTATCCTTTTCATTTCCTCCCTATCGTGTTGGTTTCCTTCCTGTCACTTCCTTCTTTGACCCTGGATGGAAGAAAAAAAAATCCCATCTTGCCATGTAAAGAAAGAACACATACCATCATGAAATATTATGACATTAGAATAGTTTTAAAAGATTATGTAAGTCATCAAAATTCTTGTGTGTGGAAATAGATAATAAATAAAAGGTGATTTCTTGCAAAGCAGTTCTTTCAAATGTCCAACAGCCTCAGAACAGCTTCGATAATGAAGCTAGTGAAATCTGAAAACTATCGTGGCAACAAGTGATATTGATAGGAAATTCTGACAAAAACTGTCACAACAGTTGATGTTTAAATTTGTCGTTTTATTGGATTAGGTCATGAAACTATAAATGCCACCGATAAAATCACAATCGCTCTCAATTTGAACAGAGGCAGTAGGGTAGGAATGACTCAGCAAACAGCTGATTATTTATGCGTCGTTTCCATGGGCAACTGCGGGGTAACTGGAAGAAGACGCACGAAGTTTAGACTTGAGTCAAGAACTATTATTTATTATCAATTTTTTATTCAAAACATTTTTTTCTTTGGATTTCAAAAAAAAGGTCGAAATATTTCATATTACGCTTCTTAAATGTATTATGAATATAGATATGAAGTATTTTTATCGTGATTTCATGAAGGATTAGAATTATTTTGAATATATAAATACTAGACGGGCTGAACAATGAAGTCTAATTTTGCCCCAAGAATTTGCAGCCCACCGTACGTGCTGGTGGTGCATTCCTAGCGTTCTTGCCGCACTCTCCCAGCCACGTGCAAGCGCAGCATGCATGCAACAGTCACCAACAGTCACATAGAGTACATGTTTAGCTACTTCACCGATCTCACTCCTGATCTCTTGCAAAGAAAACCTTTACAAGTGTAGAAAATTCTCTCGAAACTAAGCCAGACATGAATTTGGAATATACATTACAGTGTCAAGACCTTTTCAGTGGACTTTGTTTTCGCTATTTGTCTGTTTAGCTCTTGAATGTACGACTTCTTACGTCCGATTTGTTTTTCACCTCACCACGTGGTACTGTTTTTTCAGCCCCATGCTTCCTCCATATGCACACATGTTGTAAACACACACAAGCCACCGGCACCGCGATCGAAGTTTAAGCGATAGCGATAACATGTGTGGAGCAGACATGCGGATTTCAGCACAGATGAGTAGTTGAACGTATCACGATTGTAAAACAAACATTTTTCTATGTCACTGCCAATTTGAATTAGGTTATCTTATCATAGATAGATTACGATTTTATTCTAAAATAGATTAGCTATGGCAAGAATTTGTTTACATGAGAGTTATTTGATAACATTGCAAAATAAAACCCCCGTCATTCAAAGGAATGTTCCAGGGCTATCTCGGGGGTTGGGAGCATGAATACCCTTCGCGAGTAGATCGCGCCGTAGGGAAGATCGCGCCCAAGTTCACTGCCGACTTACTAGGCAGGCACGAAGATTACTAGTACACAGAGGCCCGGCGCCCGTACGTAGTATGGGTTAAGCAGCTGAAAAAAAAAAAAAAAAAAAAGGTACTGGAAGCGCACGTAGTAGCAAGGCCTACAGGTGGATGAGGTTAGAAATTGCCGCGCGCCTCCAGCTCACCAGCTCCTGGCCGCCTCTTATTGGCCGGCCTTGAGCGACAAGCCATACCATAGTCTTGAATATTCATTAGCACAGTAGCCAATAACAGAGGCCGTCTCATGAAAACTGCCCCGTGTACAAAGTGAATGGCAAAAAAAGTGTGTCAGAAAGAGTGTGTCAGATAAAGTGGGTCAGGAAATGGCGTAACCCCAAATTTTGAGTTACGTTCCTTTGCCTTATCACGGCCGAGCTGCATGCGCATAAATTCTGCAGCATACAGTAACTAGCTAAACATTGCATCACATCACAGTCATCACTTGCATGCACAGTATTGCAGGTCTGGTACAGTCTGAGTGATCATGCCAGTGCTAACCATGCTGTCACACAGTTTCTGCGGTCCAGGCATGCCTGTAAATCTATCATGAATTGCAGAGGAAAAGTCATGGTAGCCATGGCTTTGGCCAGAACCAGAAAATCTAGGTGAGCTGAAAATATTTTGAAGGGAGATGAGCACTAGTATTAATGCACTAACGTTAGTCTAATGTTAGATGTAGGCCCTAAAGTTTAAAATAGGTCTACCAGATCTAAAGTAACAGAGTAGATCTAGATTCTAATCTATTGTTAACTGTTTAGTGTTAGACAAAATGTCAGTAGGCCTAATCTAACGTAATAGATCTAGGTCTAGCACTAACATTGGGCATAGATCTGTAGTCTAGCTTAAGTGTAACGTCAGAGTTCGACTAGGATCTAAGACGAAGAGACTTGACTTTATTGTCTAGTCCAGGGTCATGTGTCAGGGGCCAGGCCTGGCACTCCAAAGTTCAATTAGGGTACGGTACATAGGTGTCGGTTTATTGCCGCTTGGTCTATTCCCATTTGGTCTAATCACCAGTTGGGCTAACACCATTCGGGCTAAACCCATTTGGTCCACTTCTCACTTGGTCTACTTGCCACATGGTCTAATAACCAGTTGGTCTAATGACCACTGGGGCTAATCGTCACTTTGTCTAATTCCCATTTAGTGTAATTGCCAGTTGGTCTAATGTATTCTTTTGCCACTAGGTCTAATTGCACTCGGTCTAATATCAGTTCGCCTAATGTTCAGTTGGTCTAACACCAGTTGGTCTATTGCAAGTTGGTCTTTTCCCACTTGGTCTAATAACCAGTTGGTCTAATAACCACTTGGGCTAATTCTCACTTGGTCTAACTTACACTTGGTCTATTTCCATTTTGTCTAATAACCACTTGGTCTAACTGCCAGTTCGTCTAATCATCATTTGGTCTAATTCCCACTTTGGCTAATGACCAGTTGGGCTACCATAGACTCTAGACTAAAGATTCTAGGTGTCGATTGATTATGGTAATTAAGTTGGCTCAAAAACAGATTTATATTTCAAGTTCAATATTGCGTTAAAATAGGTGGAATGGTTAATTATCTTTTTTCTTGAAATGGTCCGGGTGAAAGTCCAAAATGTAAATGTGTGTATTAATTGGGCTTGAATTATTTACTTTTATTCATTCATTTTTTCCAATGTTTAGTAGTAGGCAACGGCGTAAATCTATACTGAGGAGTGGGGGATGATTGGCGATAGTCACCATCACCACAATTACAAGCCCATGACCGGACCGGCGCACCGGGGGGGGGGGGGGGGGTTAGAAAAGCTTGGTGCCCCCCCCCCCCACACACACACACACACTTTACAGGGATCGAATGTCCCACTCTTTTGCATGAAATGTAAAGTGGGAGGAAAGTGGCAGCAAAAATATGAAATATATGTTCCTTTTTTTATTTTGCTTGTCAGATGACTTTCGGTGGAAAATCAGTATGAAGACCTTTTTTTCTTTTCTTTTTGAAATATCTGTGCGAGGGAGTGGAGCGACCGAGCGGGGGGAGATTGTGAGAGGGGGGTATCCCCCCTCCCACACGAGGAAGATTTTGCATTTCCAGATCTGAAATTCAGCGATATGGTGCACACTTCTTTAAAAAAATAAGTAAGAAAATGAAATATTAGTATATCATTGACTGAGTAAATCGTGGTATTATAGCTCTTGCTCTGTCTGTGCGAGATTACTGTGAAGGCCTTCTAATCAGTGGGGGCCATCACCGCCATAGCGAGAATTTGATCTTAGGGGGAGCGGTTAGATGCGAGGGAGCGAAGCAAGCGAGGGGGAGGGGAGGTGTGGGGAGATTTCCCCCTCCCACAGTGAGAACTTTTTGCATTTTGATGGTGTAAATGGTGCACTTTGATGCATTTTTTGCGTGTTTTATCGACTTGAAACAGTCCCACATGATCAAGGTCGCTCAACATGTCTACCATGCCTGTCCACGCACATCTGTGCTCTACCCCTCATGGCTCCTACTAGGAAAACTCTTTGCTGTGTTGTTAGCTGCATGGTCAGGACGCAAGCTTGTACTTTAAACCGTATTCATTCTCATTGAGAAATTTGGTGAAAGAATTGCTAATGAGCCCTCCCTTTGTTAACAAACGTTGCAGCATCCTTTCAAATCTTGATGACAATTTATACTGTGCAACTTGATTTTGACATTCAAATTTTAAACTCTCCTTGCTCGTCAGTGAATACACTTTAAGTGTCATATTAAAAGAGGAAGATATAAACTTTATGATGATATATATTATACGACATGACTTGTTCTATTTTACCGGGAAAATAACTGACAATTCCAGTTTCCTCTTTATTGGGACGCACTGTATATTTATGCCTGTGGTTCCGTCGAAAACAATTTATAAAGCGCAATTATATACCATTTTGGATGCTCTGAAATACAAGTCTTGTAGACAGATTTTTGAAAAAGTCCCTGGTGTAGGAAGGGGATACCCCCCTCCCGCACCCTCCCCCGCCCAACTCTGCAATGATCAGTTGTGTATTAGGTTGCTGTAAGATGGCTGTAGGCAACACACGCATGTGTGTGTATCATATAAAGTTGTATAATATATAACGGTTGTTAACACTTCTTTTTTTTAAATCTATGGTTATGTTTCTTATTTAGACCAAGTGGCACTAGACTACTAGTAAGTGAGAAGTAGACAAAATGGAAATTAGACCAAGTTACGATTAGCCCAAGTGGTAATTAGACTAAGTGGTAATTACACCAAATGACAATTAGACGAAATGGAAGTTGGACTAAGTGATATGTAGACCAAGTGGTAATAGCCGAAATGGGTGTAGCCCAAATGGATATTAGACCAAGTGGCATGTAGACGAAGTGAATATTGGACCATGTGGAAATTAGACGGAGTGGAAATTAGACACAGTGGCAATTAGCCGAAGTGGAAATTAGACCAGGTGGTGTTAGACTAACTGAGAATTAGACTAAGTGGTATTAGCCGAACTGGTCATTAGACGAACTGGATATTAGACCAAGTGGAAATTAGACGAAATGGTAAATAGACGAAGTGGTTGTAGCCCAATTGGGTTTAGCCCGAATGGTGTTAGCCTACCTGGTGATTAGACCAAGTAGTAATAGCCCAACCGATAATTTACCTAGGTGTCTACCTTATTTTTACACAAAATGCCATTCAATCTACAAGACCTAGTCTAGGTCTAGCGATAGGTCCTAGATCTTATAGATCTAGACTAACCAGAAAGTAGAAGAACTTTATAACCTGGTGGTGGTAACAATTCTCCTCCTATGGTCATGTGACATGTGCAGTTACTGCTTTTTTCCATGGGGAAAACAGCAGACTCCTGGCCTTCTGCAGTTACTGCTTTTTTCCGTGGGGAAACTACCCAGAATCAAGGGTGAGCCACCGCAGTAACTGCATTTTCCTAAATAACATTTAAAAAATAACGGAAACATCTTTTTTTTCCTAGGTATTGTTAGACAACTAGGTATGGTGCATAATCATACCACAAAATTATTTTTGAATGTTTCTGTGTTTTTAAAGAATCTGCAAAAAACACAAAATCGCATTTATCTCAGCTCAGCAGCTATGCAGTTACTGCTTTCTTCCGTGGGGGGCAGAGATACGAAATGAATTTTCCGATGTTAATCAGGCAGAACTGCGTAAGTCGACTTACGACAATGCTTGGACCAAGGTGTTCCTGCATCCTGCACGGACATGGTATATCTTAATATCAAAGATGTCAGCTATTTATTCTTCAGGTCAATGGGTAACCTGAATAATAAGTAGCCACCCTTTAGCTGTGACATTCCTCTTTCAACAAAATGTATTGGTGTCAGGGGCAACTTACTGCGCTACTTTACTCTAGTATAGACCACGTAAATAACACAGGGTGAAGATTTTTTCTTTGGGATTCAAAATGCAATAAACAAAAATTTAATTCCTCTGCGTGTTCTATTTTTTCTAACAAATCTCATCATAACGCAATGCAACATAAATGAATTATCTGCTTATATACTTAAATCAAATATTCCACTGAATTCCTTAGATTAAATCAACCTCATCAAACTCCCTGTTACAATTACACTACACTTGTACTACTGCCTACGGAGCTCCTGTAACTATCAACTGTCAGGCGTTATCTTGCCGAGATCTGTGTCCTATGACGTCGCTGGAGGGCGCCCTCGTGCGTCTTGTAGATCGCTAGGGTGCAGCGTCGGTGCCGACGTCGACCAGTCTGGCCCGGCCGCGAATATTTTTTCCGTACATAAAAACGCTACAGGACATGAATTATTCATAAATTGAGCTGAAATTTTGAAGTGCGCAAGCGCGTGGACTTTAAATTCTATAGCTCGGCCAATTTGTACCGTTTAAATTCTATAGCTCGGCCAATTTGTACACGAATGAACGGACTCGCATACTGTACATACAGTGTATGGTAAGGGTACCACCTATCGCCGCAGGGTACCTTGACATCGGCACCCTGCGTATCATGGCTGTTTGCGTATAGAACGAAATGTACGCATGGGATTAAAGTGCCACTTGCTATGAAAACAATGAAAACGAAGAAACGAAAATCAAACTCACAAACAAACTAACAAACCAGACTAAACACGTTTCAATTACACATCCGCTCACGGTAACGACGCATGGCTGTGAAATTCAAGGTATTACCTATGGAGGGAGGGGGTGCCGATCGTAATGGTCACGACATTCAAAACTGCAGTACTTATGGCATATTTGAGATAAGATTTAGGCGAATTTGTTTTATACTTTTGGAATAAACAAGCTACAGATCCTTAGGGTGACGATAGGTGGTACCCTCAATCATACATTACATACAGTACATACGATTCGCAGTTCTTATGAGCGCCCTACGTAACCCCGCTGGTAAATATGCGGGGAGCAGACAGCATCGTGATTGTCAGCGCAGCCAGGGCAGCCGGCGTGGCGAGCACGAGCGAGCATGCAGGGTTCGAAGAAAGTGCAGTCGATTGTTGGAAGCAGGTACATACGCAGCTCGCGTGAAATGAACAGCTTTACAAGCTACAACCTAAACTACAGCCATAGGCTTAGAATTGATGCCACATTACCACTATTCGTATACCACTATTCGTACATGCATAAATGGCCAAATAAGAGTTCTTCCGAAATCTTTCGCACACCTTTTTTTGTCTATCGGGTACTCGTATTCGTTCGTAAATAAACCGCTACCACAGAACAGTAGGGCTACTTCGTACTTGGCTATGAAGCGAATGTGCATTCACAATCGACTTCTCAGTGATGCCATGCCAGTGACTCGAGCATCGCGAGTGCACTTTCGAAATACAACGATAAGATCATGACCAATCCACATGTAAAGTAATACTAGTAGATCGAAATTCAGTAGAGTCTAGTTCTACGTTTTCAAACCAATTAGTCAATTAGAAGTTATATGTGAGCGTGATTATATCCAATGAATGTACAGAGTGCTACGTGTGTGCAATTAAAATGAGACGTGTGTTGGATCGCGAGCGACAGTGCAGTTTCCTGCAGCTGCAGCAGATATTGGTCGATCGTACGCACCTCGTGAGTGCAGTGACATGTTTACGCACGAACGTATACATGCGCAACACACACACACACACACACACACACACTCATACACAGGTACTGGTAGCTAGCTAGCTCGCTGCAGCATCATGTGCATGTGGCGTTCATTGTCCCAAGTCCATGCGCATGCTCATTTCATTCTTTCAGCTCAACTTATGAATAATTCATGTCCTGTAGCATTTCCATGTACGGAAAAAATATTCGCGGCCCGGCCAGTGATGACGACCGTGACTGTGTCACCGAGCAGCGGCTGGTCCCGGACTCAGCTCGTTATGGTGGTGCGGCTGTCTCAGCTCGTAGCACTGCGGCTGCCTCAGCTCGTAGTGGTGCGGCTGTCTCAGCTCGTAGCACTGCGGCTGTCTCAGCTCGTGGCAATGCGGCTGTCTCAGCTCGTAGCAATATAAGGATGCGGCTGTAAATTTACAATTAACCATCACTAACACAATAATGTCCATCCATATTAGTACTGTTCTATTCTCACTTTGATATTCCCCGACTACACGGCGACTATTCTGTGTTACACTAATAATATCACTATCACAATCTTCTTATAACATCAATATCAAAATCATCTTACAGCATCAATATCAAAATCATCTTATAACATCATGGCATTCGCGCTCTGTATGGCGAATATTTTAATACCTATTACTACTATAACTATTCCTTTAAATTCACACGAAAACATTTCTCTGCCTGAAAATTCTCTTCATCATCATTTATAACTCCCGAATCTATAACCAATGTTTACAATGTGTGCATAAACCATAACTGAGCTTCTTCGTTTACAGCTATAACACTGTTGGATACACTTCTGTACTTTATTTCTGCACAAAAAAAAAAAAAATACCACCCTACTTTCTTCCACATATCAATTCATTCTCACCTTACACATTAAATCGTTCTCTTCATACAAAAGAACTAATATTGTCATTTACTACCAGGCGCCTCGTTTTAACAGCGCCTTTATTGAGTCCCTAAAAAAAAAACTAACTGGAAGAAAACTACTGAAATCAGCATATAAACTCCACTTACAGTTATTTCTGCCCTGCACCCGGGCGGAGAGTTGCCGTCTGCCCTCGGAGTTGTCGTCTTGCAGTACCCCGTCTGCCAGTTCCGCTCAGCAGCAGGAATACTTTTAGCCTCAGAGTATCACAGGTTCAATTTCAATACACCTCCATACCGGGCCAATTGTAAAGGTTTACTGCCATTGAATGTGTAGATGTTCCCCTCAGAAAGAAAGTGCCGTAAACTTCAAACGCGTTTTTTTTTTTTTTTTTTTTTTCACGAAAGAAGTTCTTTTCCGCACTCTATGACATGGTTCACCGGTTAGTTTGGTCGGTGACGAATTTAGGCAACGTAACATATGGCGACGGTCTCTTTAACATACAGGGACTCAATGAATAGCTATTGTACTTGCAAAATATGGATGCCAAGAGCAAATTCTTATTCCAAATTATTAGTTTCGACAGCTGCAAAAAGAAATCGTCATCTTTCTTAATTGGCGTCTTTCATTTTAGCTATGTTAGTAAGTTTCATGTACTTTTTTGACGAAATCAAAATCATACTGAAATACATTTCAACTACACAGTACTCAGCGCATCCTAATCAAAATATGCATTTTGTACACTACCACACAACTACACAACTGATTTAACACACTTGTATTTCATCATTTTTAATGAAATCCGATTTATGCCATCACCTTTGTAGGTTTGTAGGTTACTGACCCGCCAGCGCAGGCGCTCATGCCTAAGCGATCCTTGGCTATGCCACCCGCAGGGGTCGGAGCGACGAACTCGAGATGTGTTGCAGCGTAAGCACTAACAGCGCAAACAACCAGCGCCTGTCAATTTTCATTCCGCTTGGAATATGAGGAGAGAATAGTACCCTGACCATTTCACACCTAAGCTTTAAGAGGTAAGACAGTTTCGATAGAAGCTCACAATTACACTTACTTTCGCGTTTCACACCTGATAATTGAAAGCTTTGAGAGGTACGACAGTTTTGATAGAAACTCGCAATGACAATCACTTTCGCGATTGCAATCTGTATGTATTTGTTTTTTTAAGTTTGAAAAAAAAAATGTGTTCTTTTTATGACACTTGTCCAAAATATATTTTTATATCTGTTTTAGTCTAATCACGTCTACTAAGATCTGGCTTTAAGCTTGAACTCATGTTATCTTTTGCAGAAAGTCCTAACAATACATTTCATTATACAATAACATAGTGTATACAATAACAGTTAACTGTAAACTATGTGTCTCAGATTTCGAGGAAACGTCATCAGTATTCTTATCAACATACACATACTTACACATGATCAAACAGATTATAGTACAGGATGGTCATGACAAGCAGCTGTGTTAAACCGTCGATGCATCACTTTGAGAGTACACGACAATCAAGTGAAATTGAACTCATTATGACTTTGAATGAATAGGTACATGAAAATATAAAATTATGTTGAGATGTGTGAAACCAGAGATTGTGCGCATGGGATTCTTTCGCGCTGCTGAAAAGAAAAAGAATGGTGAGAGAGTTAAAGAGAAACGGTGTTCGGTTACAATAGCGCTGGTTACAGGGTGATCATATCAATTATTGGCCGCCAAGATGAAGAGACGCACACCCACTCCCAAGAAAGAAGTAGGGCAAATCATTATCTTATTCCCTAAGCAGTTTCTTGTTGTAACACCAGAAGCAGTTGCAGGAGCAAAGGGAAGGAATTTTGCTCACAAACAAAACAAAATAAAAAGCAGTGAAAAATATAACGATAATCAGAAGTGTTGTAGTCTAACGTCAATCCTTACTGAAAACAGGTCTTCTCTCTCTCTCTCTCTCCTTCTCTCTACCTTTCTCTCTGTCTCCCTCTTTCTCTCCCTCTCTCTCTCTCTCTCTCTCTCTCTCTGTTTTGAGACTAACAGGAAGAAAATAAAGACCATGCTAATGACATTATGCAGACAACAACAGAGTGTTGGTTAGAGATGGGCTTGTTCGAGACAAGTGCCATGCACATGTAAACATAAATGAGTGATGGGGAAATGAACACAATTAAGATGAGAAATTTCACCATTCCATGACTGCTGGAAATTGTTACTGGAATTCCATATTCACAGCTGCTAAACTTCCTGACGATAGGAGATAAACTTTGGTACGCAATCAAAATGAAACAATTTCACTACTACTAGTCACTCTTAATCATGACACGGGTCGATTTAGTTTTTCGTCAGCATTCGTTTTTAGATTGCCTTTGTATTGAAGTAGACATTACATCACAACTACTTTAACGTTTGAGAAGACACTTCCTTCCTGATTTTCTGTGGCTTTTTTATACGCACATAATTCCTGTCTGTACCACTACAGTAAACTTAGCGATCTAGCAGTATTTGCAAATAAGTCTCATGCATCTACTGCATCTTTCCATTTTATCCCAATTTTGTCCTTTTTGTCCAATAACCATGTTTTACAGCGTTACGTATTTTGTTCAGATACTGAAAATCCTGGACATTAGATCATGCTTACGACTGAAGTGTTTACTGACACGGTTAATATACGACTTCTTTTTCAAAGTTTTTTTATACCTCCATGGGCTATTTTGTTGTCTCATATCAGCACATTGCAGTTTATAATATCTAGCCATAATCTCGGTTTCTTTTTTCTGAAGCAACAGCAATGTTTGTACAAAGATTAAAGATCAAAGTTCCTATGTTTAAGTTTATGAAGGGAAAAAATACTGAATATCATGCACATGAGAAATATATTAAACGTGTTATTCGTTATCACGTACTAAGTGGTCGTCAGTGCAAGTTTTGTCTGTGTAATCGATAAAGACAGAAAGGTGAATCAGTATCACATATACAACTTCTTGTTCTTAGCGCATGGCAACAGAAACCTAGGTATCATGATAAAGGTTTCTCTCTCTAATCCTGGACATTCCTCCGATGTTTGATTACAGATACCAAGAATGACTTAGCGAATGCGGTGGTATTCTGCTTAATTGGGCATCGAAGTCGTTGCAATAAGATGAATATACACTAAAATATGTCCAGGAAATATATGTGACCCTGCATAACAAAAGCAACAAAAAGTCGCCGGACACAGATTTTTAGATTGGGCAGATTCTGGAAGAGCAGACTCTATGCTTTAAAATGATGTATAGCTTAACTGAAATGGACTCTCCTAACCTATCTTGATATTGGAAAGAAAGCACACCCTCTAGGAAAGTGTGAACCGAGAAAAGAGGCTCTGAAGTGCAGGGTCTATTCAGCTATTACTCTTCACCAAACCGTGCTAGCTGTGCGATGAATGGGACCAACAAAAAAAAAAAAAAAAAAAAACAGGGTGTAAACCACCGGAGCAACAACAATGAAGAGATTATCAGATTAGGCTGAAATTATAGATTGTAGTCTATAAACATTCTGTCCGTGATTAATGCCACCTATGAAAGTAACGTTATCCCTTCAAGCAAGTTACAAGACTTGAAAGTGAAGAGTATGCAAAGGGTTATCAAGAAATGAAAGGGGGCCTCATAGGCATACCTTATCTCAGTACTCTACAAAAAAGGGTGTAGAAAAAATGCTACATCCCAAACTTAAGAATAATGTAGATGAGGGGTTGCTCTTTCAGAAAATATGTAAAAAAACATTTTTGACTTGGTTGACCTGTTTCACTTTTTTTTTGAGTCCTCATGTAAAATCAAGGGGTGCGACTTTTTGTTCGTTTATCACAAAATGTGTGGAAAAGATGTCAAGAGACTATAATTGCCCTATTGTTCGACAACCGCTCAACAATTTGATTCTGTTAGTTACTATATTCCAATATGCTTTCTAAAATTTGCACACAAAAAAAGTTCAAGAAAGTAATGTATCTTCCTTCTACATTTTCCACTACTAAAGTATATGCAACTTGAAATGGATGCCATCCGAAAACGCTTTGACTGAACTCAGGCCAAAATGATTAGTATATTGTATTTCCTTGTTCCTAGGTGCTTTTCCGTTGCAACTGGTCACATGGTGATCTTACAACTGTAACACAAGACAACAAATCAGCATCAAAATCCGTTTTCATGCAAATTAAACAATCATAAGACTTGATGTTGCGAGTGAAGCCGAGTTGTGTCGTCTATATGTATATTGGATAAGTAAGATTACACAACCAAAAATCATATCCTCCACTGAGCTTCCTGACGTCATCTACCCTAAATATTTTATGTCAGTATCAAGTTGATGGAATGTGTCATTTTCATGAAAAATATTTTCTCTTTTGTAGAATTCCCTTTATATTTTATTTATATTGTTGTCCACATATGAGGTTGTAACCACTAATAGTCTCTTCATCCAGCGGTTCCAACACCCACACTTAAAAGATTCATAACTTTTGCATTGATTGTCCGATTTTCCTCAAACTTTCACTGATGTGTTCTCATAACGTTTTTGCTTTCAATCAAGCTACATTTCTCTTCGGGTTTTGGTTTTATTCAAGCTTTAAAATGATGTATAACTAAATTCAAAGGGACTCTCCTAACCTATCCTGATATTGGAAATAAAGTACACCAGCTGGAAAGTGTGGACTGAGAAAAGAGGCTCTGAAGTACAGAGTCTATTCAAGTGCTAAATCTTTGCCAAGCCGTGCTAGCTGTGCCATGAATGGAACGAAATACATGATGTAAACCACCAGAGTAACAACAATGAAGGGATTACCAGATTAAGCTGAAATTGAGCATGCTTTATCAAGACATTTTTGTAAATGATTCATGCCAACTTTCAAAGCATGCAGTAGCATCGTTCTTTCCAAAGATATTAGAGTTGAAAGTGAAGAGTATGGACAGGGTTTTCTTTTTTAAGAAATGAAAAGGAGATTGAATAAGACACAACTAATCACGTTATTCTACCAAAAGAGCTGTGTTTGAGAAAAACTGCTAAAAACACAATTTCCTGTTCGTTTTATAATCCCAAACTTTATCATAATGTAGACAGAGACTTTCTCTTTCAGAAAATATGAAAAAAAAAATCAAGATTGGCTGGGTGGACCTATGAAACCTATTTCCAGTCCTCACACACACACACACACACACACTCACTCAAAAATAAAAAAAGTCGCACACACTGATTTTGTGTGAGGACTAAAAATAGATGAAACGGGTAAATGTATACTAACTAGTCAAATTGCAGTTTTTCATGTTGTGGGGGGGGGGGGATTGCCCTGGAGGGTAATTGTCCCGGGAGGGTAGTTGTCCAGTTGGTAGTTATCCGGGGTAGTAATGGAACGGTAGTTATCGGGTGGTAGTTATGCGGGGTAGTTATGGGGGAGAGGTGGGAAGTTATCCTGGGAGTAGTTATCCGGGTGGTAGTTATCTTGGATTGATATCCTGCGGGTACTTTTTCGCGATAAGACCGCAACACCAAATAAGCCTCATCCTGACTTTGATAATTAAAAACAGGAAAAAAAAAATGCAGAACACAGCATTGTCTGTAACAGCAGGGAGGTGGGAAATTCAATGGTTGATATCGCCTTGCTCATTGGCACACTGCATTTTCCCATACATGGTTGTGCGTGTTGGTTAGGCAGGTGATCTTGAGTTTGAAAAACAATAATTTACTTGTGCTGACGTATAGGCTGCACCCGACTTTACTACTTCATAAATAATGCGGCCTTGTCGCCAGCGAATAGAGTAGTTATCCAGGGGGTAGTTATCCGGGGAGCGATTTTTTTTTCCGTAACCCTAACGCGTCGAAATTGCCAATTGTGGCACTTGAGCAAAGACTATCAGAGTAATAGTAACCGGTTGGTTGCGATACTCGTGTTGCGTGTTGTCTATGCAGTACCATAGTCGTCTGCTAACCACAGAATCAGATTAGAATGTGAGAATTGCACGCCGCCTTGTAAACTGTCATAACAACGGCTTTGTGTGTGTGTGTGTGTGTGTGTGTGTGTTGTGTGTGTGTGTGTGTGTGTGTTGTGTGTGTGTGTGTGCGTGTTTCCACTTCGCCATCGGCATCGCGTTCTGCTTTGCCGTCTCCTAATACACTACTGGCATTCCTGTGGTTTTGGTTTTGTTTGTTCTGCTGACACTTTTCCTTTGTCTCGCAAATAAATAAATATCATTTATGAAGCGCTTATTACAATGTTTCTAAGCGCTGAGCGTCTCGATGAAAACAAAAGAAAAGAGAAATTCAGTCATGGAGTACAAGATGCAAACTCGAAGTTTTCATCAATATCTTGCAAAAGTAAATTGGAAATCTAAGCTTGGAATGAATTATGATATAAGTATTATATAGGCCTATATAGGCCTATAGGCCTACAACTGCAGCAATTGCTATTGCTAACATTGATCATGTTTACTAAGCCACGCAAAAACAGATTCGAACTGGGCATTATGTCTAATTGGGTAACATGAATACACTACAAATAAACTTGGTTAATTTGGGTTTATACTTCTCCAATCGCACGATGATTGCGCTTAAAAAAAAAAAAAAAATGATTCAGAAAGGCGCAGTAGGCTCCTTTTTAGTGCAGGTTCATGTAGATCAAGATGATTAAATTCTCATACACTAACATCCAAGATGAAGATGGGGGAGGGAAGAGAAGCTGGGGGAGAGTAATCATCGATTTCGATCGATAAAATCTCTATATTGATATGTTAATTCAATCAGCTTTATAAAGGCATTTTGAAACAGCAGTTATAAAGCAAACAGCAACTCATTTTCATTTAAAATTCTGATATCACGCACGGTTTGAATTGATCTATCAATATAAATATATCATATAGGTCTATATTTGTGGATGTTCACTTTATCATTGCCAGCCCTATAGTTCTCCTCATCAAGTGCTTCGTTACCTCTACCAAAACGACCATCAGTGAAGGAAACCCAAACCCAAAGAGAAATGTGGATTGAGTGAAAGCAGCAAAATTAGTAAAACACATGATCAGTGACAGTTAAAGGAAAATAAGGAAAATAATATTGTAAAAGATGCAAAAGTTATGCATTTTTAACGTTTTGATGTTGGTACAACTGGATAAGGGGATACTTGAGTTGATGATATCAAGTGTGGACAATGGCACATAAAGAAAATCATCAATCATGTTTTCACTTTTCTTGCGTAATGAAAGAACATTTGACTATAAACAGATAAAAACCGCTTTCAGAAAGTAGGGGGAATGATTACTGCCTTTAACATAACTTATGTCAGTATCAATTAAGTTGATGGAATGTGTAATTTTCATGAAAAAAGATTTCTTTGTGGTATTCTCTTCATGTTTTCTTTACATTGTTGTCCACACATGACGTCATGGACTCTAGTAGCTTTATCCAGTGATTACAACACCAAAACTAGAAAAATGAATAATTTTTGCATCGATTGTCGGATTTTCCTCAAACTTTTACTAATGTTGCTGCGTTCACTCAATCCATACTGCTCTTTTGGGTTTTGGTTTCCTTTAATATCAAGCAATCATCACTACCATCATTGCTTCAATTATATTATAAAACTGAGGGATCGATCACAGAAAAGAGTTCTGTGGGATCGATCATAAACATCATTATCCTGCTAAAAATGTATTTTTAGTAGGATAAGAAGTAGCACTTTGAGTTCTGTTTTGAGGGATTTTCAATATAGATTATTGCATGGAATAGTGTACACAAATCATCAATTATTTCAGTTTAAGCTCGTAAATGATAATTTATGTTCTTTTGTCATAAAGAGGAAGAGACGTATAAACATATATTTTATGCATGTGAATTTGCTAGGAAAGTTTGGGGAAAATGTAGTACTTTTTTTGAATATGTTGATTTGCAACAGTTGAGTTGGGAAGAGATCTTTTTTTGGTATAGAGCTACCTGATAAAGGCAAAGCTCAGTTAATTAACCATGTTATGATTTTGGTGAAGAAATTGCTTTTTTTAGGAAGGAAAAATAAGACACCCGAAACGGAATATTTCATTAAAAGGTCTATAGAGCAGGATATGTTAGAAGAAGAAAAGTTAGCAGTTATACGTAATACGTTGTCAATACATTTACAAAAGTGGGAAAACTGGAAAAAAAAATGAGAATTTGTTTTGCGTTTATTTAATAGAGTAGGGTCTGCTGCACATCCACCAGGAAATGCCTTTTCCACGCACTCGTATTGTAATATGTGTTATAATGTAAGTCAGGACACACAGGTTTCAGTTGCCTTTGAGGTTTTGTTGTGATGGGGGTTTTGGAAGGGGGAGGGGGATGGGGGTGGGGTAGTAAGAGGGAGAATGGACGGGGGTATAGAGTGGTCGGGGGGGGGGTTGCGAGGGAGGGTTTTTTTTTATAATAAACTTCAATCAATGGATATTGATATTTTAGGTTGGAATGAATGAAAGCTGAAAAGAAATTATTTTTTTGGTAAGTGATTTAGTTAATAGAATTTATAATGTCATGAAAGAATAAAATTGTTAAGAGAATGAGAGATTAGTAGTGTAAAACTAGAAAAGAAGTGACCTCTATAACATATGGATTGTGTATATGGATTGTGAAAAAAAAATGTATCAGAGTGTAAAGTTTTGGTATAAATTTCGTATTTATTGATGTAAAGGATTATGAAATTGGTCCAGATAATTTTGTATAAATCTGTTTGTATGTTATGTTTCCCATTGATGAAGAATAAAATATTCTTTAAAACAAACAAACAAAAAATTACTATCATTTCAAAACTGGATATCATCTTATCATCATCATCATCACCATGATTGCTACTCGTATTACCATCGTATACATATTACCACAAGCAATCTATCCTCCACCATATTGCACTATCAATATTTTTTTTTTTCATGTCACCAATCCATCAACAACTTCACGAAATCTCTTGCATATTTTCAGCTTCATCATTATCATCGGTCTAAATAAGCATTGCGACTATCAATATATTCCTACTCGATCCCTCCCTTCAATGCCCACATGGCCTAGCACCCTTACTGTAAGTCGATTCAATGAAATGATAAAGATAAATGATTGAATATTAAAACACTGATTTGTTTGTTTGTAAGAACACTAGCCGCATTCACACGTGTTAGCTGGTTACCGAGCGCGCTCCAAAACTCGAGTTCTTGTTATACTCGTAACTTTTTATGAAACTTCATGATCGATATATTATAGAAACAATCACCTGGCATTAACTGGTATCAGATTCCCAGGTGGGTTCATGAGTTTATGAGTACACATTTGTGGAAGCGACTTGAAACGATCGTGTTATAATGTGTTATTATTTGGCACAAATTAATTTCATTTATTCTAATGAAGGATAACCAAAAGAAAATTAATCTACCCGATATTAGCCAAATCTAAGGTCAATCAAGCATCTGTTCAGAGTCACAGACGCTACTTACGCGTTTTTGTAATATGCATTTATAGGAAACTGATATACGTTTAAACGATGATAGCCATCATATTATGGTCACCTATATAGCTCCATACCAAGCCTGGACAAAAGTACGGAATCTATCAGCAATGTTGCAATGTGTGTGTGTGTGTGTGTGTTTTCTTTGCACCGAAAACTCGAGGGCGGGCGCCTGAAAGTGCAATGATTGCACCTTCCATGCACTTTGTGTGTATGTGCGAGTGCGTGCAATGTGTGTTTGTGTGGGTGTGGTAGGTGTGCAGTATATCGTTACTTGCAAAGTTTCGTGCATGCTAACGTAAAAAAATGTATGATAATCAAGAGTTATTCTGAAAGAAAATGAAAGCGAGGTCACAGCTGGTCGTTGTTCACGTCTGAAAAAGTAAACATTCTGGTCATAATCATTAAAGTGTCAGAATTTGTGCACTCTATTGTTAAAAAATGTTTGTTATTCAAACTTCAGCGTGTTTTATGAACACATATTTATATATTTCAAGATTGAGCCTGCTGTGACCTAGTTTAGTAACCATGTCATAAAGCATTACAATTTTTTCCCCTTAAACGTGATACAACAACTAGTGATGGCAACTATATATGAATAGGTGGTAGACGTAGATGTAAGGCTTAAGACATTTGCAGGAGTCGGGTAGGTTAGATTTTTATTATGATTGTACCTTGAGGTGCTCACAAGCGCTTTATTAGATCTTAAACATAAATACTGATAAACCAACTGGCCACGACTTCAAAATGACGTCAAAATCACGTCCATTTCCCTTGTTCTTGAAGAAAAGGTGTCTTCAGATGTACAATTCTTTGTTTTCTTTTCCAATATACGTTAAAAAGTCACGAATTGACGTGTAAACGACGTGCTCATGACGTTCTGACGTACATCTTGTCTTTAGAATTGTGATTTGCACGTTATTAAGACGACTCTTATATGACCACCAATGACGTCTTTTGGACAATTTCCATTTGAGCAAAAATAAGACATATTGACGTCAGTTAATTTGAAACGTTTATGTGACGTCCAGTATCTTTGTTTATTTTCGTCTAAAATATTTTTTAACGTCTGTCTCGTTTTTAAATTAGTAATTTACACGTCTTTATGACGTCTTTGTATAACAACCCAGACGTCAGAAAGACGTCAAAAATATGTCGTCTTTTAGACGTCATCCATTTGAGCAGAAATACGACTTTCTGGCGACAGTTTAAGACGTCTAAATGATGTCTGCTTTCTTTGCTTATTTACGTTAAACAAACGACAATCATTGCGCCTTTCTGAAGTCTAAATAATGACGTCATTTTTATATCTTCCATTTGAACAAAAATTCGTCTTATTGTTGACAGTTTCGACGTCTTTCTGACGACAGTAATGACGTGAAAATGTCGTCATTCTGACGACAGTATGTCGCATAGCAAAGTGATATAACTTTATAAAACTCTATAATTAGTAGGCCTAATTATATGACGTTATAAAGACGTCGAAAAATTTACGTAAACATAACGTTAATATGTCGCTTATATATAATAACGTCATAAATACGTCGCAAAACAACGTAAATTTAACGTCATAATACGTCATTAATATGACGTGATAAATACGTTGCAAAACAAACTGATATAACTCTACAAAACTATAATTCTTAGGCCTAATTATATGACGTCATGAAGACGTCGCAAAACTGACGTGAACATAACGTTCATATGTCGTTAATATAACGTCATAAATACGTCGCAAAACAACGTAAATTTAACGTTATAATACGTCATTAATATTACGTGATAAATACTTGCAAAGCAAAGAAATATAACTATAAAAGTGTTCGTCGGCCAAATAAAATGACGTCATAAAGACTTCGCAAAATTGACGTGAACATAACGTTAATATGTCGCTAATGCAACGTTATAGATACGTCGCAAAACAACGTAAATTTAACGTTATAATACGTCATTACTATGACGTGATAAACACGTTGCAAAGCAAACTGATATAACTATAAAACGCTATAATTCGTAGGCCTAATTATATGACGTCACAAAGACGTCGCAAAACTGACGTGAACATATCGTTCATATGTCGCTAATATAACGTCATAAATACGTCCCAAAACAATGTAGCCTAAATTTCACGATATAATACGTCATTAATATGACGTGATAAATACGTTGCAAAGCAACGTAAATTTTACTTCACTTATGCGTCGTAAATACGACGGGAATAATACGTCACAAAATTGACTTGAATTTTACGTCTTTAGTTCGTCGCTAATATGACGTCGCAAATACGTCGCAAAACTGAAGAAAATTTCACGTTAATACTTCGCTCATATGACGTCATAAATGCGTTATAAAACAAAGTATATATTACGGTATTAAGACGTCATTTCAATAACGCTATGAATACGTTGCAAACCAACGTAGATTGCGTCATTAATACGTGTTTATGACGTAAAAATTACGTCGCAAAATTGACGTAAATTTTACGTCATCAGTATGTCACCAATATTAGGTAATAAATATGTCGGAAAACTGACGTAACATATCAGGAGGTCCATAACATGACGTGATAAATTCGTTTGAAAGAGACGTTGAAATCACGTCATTTTCTGGTCATTTCAAGACTTGCGCCAACTTTGACCATGTAGTTGCAACCAAATTGAGACGTCTTTTTTACCTCCGTCTGCTAGCTGGGAAGTTCATAAAGTTTGTTCCATCCCTTTCTGCCAATTCAACCGCTCATATGACTACTTTAGTATTAGTGCTATATGTTTTTCCTAACCAATTTCTGTGCATTTTCTGCACGCATCCTAATGCATCCAGGCTGTAGAAATCGACAACTTTTGCTGATCTGAGATACAACGTCAAACGTTGAAATAGATGAATTTACAGGTCTGTGTTTGAAACCTAAAGTAAGGGGAAGTCCAAAATAAAGATAACTTCTTAAAAAATAAACCAAAAAAACCTTAGCAAATAAGAAAATATTTGTGATAAACTGATCTTATGTAAGTCTGAGGTTGAGACTACTGTACTATCATTTCCGCCCTTGCTCTCACCCTCTCTACTTCCAGCCCTGTTTTCTCTCCTCTCTGATAACAGTGACTCTCTGTTCTTCCTATGCCACAATATCTATCATCTTTCTCTTATCTGCTGTAAGACGCCAGTGGTTAGACTGGATGCATTCCTTACTGACCACTGCTGACCACAACCCCTTCCGTTCCCATGGAACTCACTGTATAAAAGATGTACATAGACTGAAATAAAGTCAGTCCGGTAATTGCAGCCACTGAGACAACGTCTACTTTCTTTTGCGTGCATATAACCTAGCTATATACTTCACATATATATTAAGGTTATAATACTGGCGACGAGGATTAAACTTCTGTAAAATGGCTGGTCTGGTAGGAAATATAGAAGAATTCCGAGAGGGGATCGACTGGTGCCAATACATAGAGAGATTGGACCTGTACTTCAAAGCCAATGGGATTGAAGCAGAGGAGAAGAGGAAAGCTACATTGCTGACTGTCATCGGGCCAGCAGCTTACAGTCTTCTTCGCAGTCTTGTTTCTCCAGCCAAGCCAGCGGACAAGAAGTATGCTGAACTTGTCCAGGTAATGACGAAGCATTACACCCCAGCACCAAGTGAAATTGTTGAACGGTGCAAGTTCAACAGCCGTTTTCGAAAAGACTCAGAAACTATCAGTGAATTCATAGCTGCACTAAAGTCAATGGCAGAGCACTGCAATTATGGTTCTACTCTAGGTGAGATCGATTAGTCTGCGGCATCAGACATGATCGGATCCAACGTATTCTTCTAGCTGAGAAGAAGCTTGATCTCACTAAGGCCGTTGACATTGCGACAAGTGTGGAGATGGCAGAAAGAAATGTGTGTGATCTTCAATCAACACAGGCTCCACGCGGAAATGGTGCGACTAACAAAGTGTTCAAGCAGCAGGCAGGACACAAAAAGAACAAAACCGGAGCTCAACATCGCAACTCGTGCTATCGCTGTGGACAGGGGCACGAGAAGGGCAAGTGCAAAGCAGTCGACGCCACTTGCCATAATTGCGGAAAGCGTGGACACTTTGCAAAAGTCTGCCGGAGCAAGACTAATTCCGGGCAGAGGACGGAGGTCCAAACGCAGTTCCTAGCTGAGATTAGCGCGGAACAGTCGACACCATCCAGGGACAACATGGAGGAGCTAGAGTACTTCATGCACAAGGCGCAGGCATCGCCAAAAAAGGAGGCTCCGATGTTGCTCGAGTTGGGGATTTCCCATAATAACACTGTGATGGAGATCGATACAGGAGCTACCCTATCGATAGTGAGCGAGGCAACTTATCGGGCATGGAAACATCAACCCCAGCTGTCACAGTCTGATGTGGTGTTAAGAACTTACACAGGGGACAAAATACCGGTAGTGGGCGCATGCAAAGTGAATGTGAGGCATGATGCCCAGGTCCTGGAACTTCTCTTGCTAGTTGTTGAAGGTGATGGGCCGAATTTACTGGGGAGGAACTGGCTAGCACGGCTAAAGCTGGACCCTAGTATGCGCATCCCCAAACCAGCAGACTACGTGCTAGTTATGCAACACCTGGAGTCGACACCCGTCACACCGACATCGATCAGGCAGTGGACCGCGAAGGATCCAACTTTGTCGCGAGTGCGCGAATATGTTCTTCGTGGATGGCCGTTAAAGTGTGATGAGGAAATTTCGCCTTATTTCAGGAGGCGGGATGAGTTGTGTGTGTATGATGGCTGCATCATGTGGGGAGCACGTGTTGTGATACCTCCACAAGGGAGAAATCAGCTCACTGAGGAGCTGCATGAAGCTCATCCCGAGATCTCGCGAATGAAATCGCTCGCTCGCAGTTATTTCTGGTGGCCTGGGATGGATGGTGACCTGGAGAGCAAAGTGAAAAATTGCAAGGAGTGTCAGCAATCTCGTAAGTTGCCGCCAGCAGCACCACTTCATCCATGGGAGTGGCCACGAAAGCCATGGTCACGAATCCACTTGGATTATGCAGGGCCATTCATGGGCCGTATGTTTCTTGTGTTGGTAGATTCGCATTCGAAGTGGATGGATATCTTTCCAGTCTACAAGGCAACCAGCTCAATTACAATTGAGAAGCTACGCGAAACCTTCGCGATACATGGCCTGCCAGAGCTTATTGTCACCGACAATGGAAGCGTGTTCACAAGCGACGAATTTCAGCAATTTCTACAGCTGAATGGAATCCGTCATGTTCGCACTGCACCTTTCCATCCATCATCAAATGGGCTGGCAGAGAGGGCAGTGCAGTCCTTCAAAGCTGCAATGGAGCGCATGACCAACGGCACAATCGAAACGAAGTTGTCGCGATTTCTGATGGCATACCGCATCACACCTCATCCAACAACCGGGACCCCTCCTGCGCAACTTCTCTTCAATCGCATTCCCCGTTCGCGATTTGATTGTGTGAAACCCAACATGGAGGAGCGCGTTCAGCGAAAGCAACATGATCAGAAACAGAAGCACGATCAGCGTGCTAAAGCTCGCGATTTTTGCATCGGAGATCGCGTGTACGTGAAAAACTTCGCCAGCGGTCCGCAGTGGATGCCAGGCGAAGTCATCTCCATCGACGGCGTCCAATATACGCTGAGGCTGGCAGATGATCGCATCTGCAGGCGACACATTGAGCACATTCGACGTCGCTATGACAACGACGATATGACCGCGGATGTGTTCCTTCCTCATCCACGTGGGGAGGGGAACAACAACGCACAACAAGACCATGATGACGAAGCACCAGCACTTCGCAGGTCTAACCGCCAGCGAAAATACCCCGAACGCTTTGGGGAGCCAATACCACATTGAGGAGGCAGTTGTAAATAACACTTGTAAAAATGCCGGACACTTTGGACAATTCAAGGTTGAAATTAAGTTCAAAGTTAAGAAAGCGTGATTTTGTAACTCCTTGTTTCACAGCTGAACTCAAATGGACAGTTCATTTGGACATTATAATTTTGGTTTTCGTGTGTTGATACATTTGACGTGGTACACACACACAGTTATACCTCCCTGAATATAAGAAAGGTGACTTCAGAATATAACAAACTGCAAAATAAGTCGAACAGACCGAATTGATTAGATAATGTATTATATATGGATATGTTGACATTAGGAAGCTTTGGGGATAATATTCAAATAAGATACTGATATTCAAAAGAATTAAGATTTCACTTTTGGGTTAAATAATGTTGTGTTAATTGATGAGAACCATTTTTGGAAAAACCAAAAACAATTCTAAGGGGGAGGAGTGTGATAAACTGATCTTATGTAAGTCTGAGGTTGAGACTACTGTACTATCATTTCCGCTCTTGCTCTCACCCTCTCTACTTCCAGCCCTGTTTTCTCTCCTCTCTGATAACAGTAACTCTCTGTTCTTCCTATGCCACAATATCTATCATCTTTCTCTTATCTGCTGTAAGACGCCAGTGGTTAGACTGGATGCATTCCTTACTGACCACTGCTGACCACAACCCCTTCCGTTCCCATGGAACTCACTGTATAAAAGATGTACATAGACTGAAATAAAGTCAGTCCGGTAATTGCAGCCACTGAGTCAACGTCTACTTTCTTTTGCGTGCATATAACCTAGCTATATACTTCACATATATATTAAGGTTATAATAATATTATTGGTTAAAGATTGAGGAAAACTTTCTTGAGAAAGGTATCATTCTAATTTTCAACAAATTATAATCGATCAAGAAAATCAGGCATTCTATGACGTTTCCAGCGACTTCCTATACAAGAGAATAGAAAAAAAAAGTACATGTATGCAAAATTTCATATTCTAACGTAAAGGCATCATTTACCTTTTGCATATGAAACAAAAACCCAGCATTGGTGCTTCAAAATAGTTCTTAAATGTGCGTCAGGGATAGAAATAACCAATGTAAATATTTGAACCATTATCATCGATGTTATGTATTTTTAGACATACAAAATGTGTACAATAGTTATAATAAAAATGTTTCCAGATTAAACCGTCTACAGTTATGGTTTAATGAGAAAAATAGTGATATCTCCTTATATTTCATGCTTTATTGAAAACGTTTTATATAGTGGGATGTTTTGTGATACAACGAAATGACCTACACATAATATGCATCAAAAGTGATATCTTGAATATTTTTTTAAATCACTGTTCTCAACGGTAAACAGGACCTTTAAAATACATGTTTGTATTCCATTTTAAATTCATCCTCTATAGTAATCACTCCAAATATTTTACAAATAACCTCTGTGACATCAGTTCTATTACTTCATCAAAACATCATGGAAAATACATTTCAAATTAATTTCTCAATGATTTCTTAACAAATTATCAAAATAATCTTCATAAATTAAGTGACGAGCACATCAAAACACCACTTTTCTGCGGGAGAGGGGGGCAGAATGAATTTTTGAACACTGTGTAGGTTATTAATTCCTAGTGGAGTCAACATCTTGGTTTCGAACTAATGTTGGTTCAACCTTATACATGCACAGGTATGTCGTGCCACGCTGGACTAACCATTCATATAAACGTCACATGGATGTTGGCACAATGTTTCACTGAATATTGTTACTGTCATTGCTTTTAACATCTTTAAACCGTAGATTTTTGATGTTATACAAATGCGATCCTATACACTAACCCTTCACAGACGGCTGTTAACGCCATCCTTACAGTTGACAAGCAAATTACTATATCATACAGTATCTTAGCTGTTGTAAAACAAAAACGAAAGAACAATCGTATGGATGTAATTTATACGGTTTTGTCAAAAAACATAGACTTACATTTTTGTACGTTCACAGACGTATACACATATACACGAACACACACGCACATAAATAGCCTTCGAGATTTTTATATATACAATCACTTATTTAGACGTAAAGATGTCAAGATGTAAAGATGATTTACTTATTGTTTAAAAGTTTTATATAGTTATCATAAATCTGATACATATTTACACACTTGTGTATGTTAATGCACACCACACCCAACACAACGTTGATTTATACAGATTAATATTTCTTTAATGTTAATGTTGATAACGACATTGACATTGTATTGCTGTATATCTCTCGTGTGTTTATCATGTCTATGTGTTCTGTATATTGTATGTATCGATGTAACTTGTATGCATGCTAACAAAACAAATTTCCAGAAACGGACAATAAAATCGAATTGAATTGAATTGAAGTGAAATTTCTTTTACCTCACGGCCTATGTACACATCACTATATCAAGCAGCACTATTATCCTGCTCCCCCCCCCCCCAAAAAAAAAAAAAAAAAAAATCATTCGTGGCTTGTCAACGGACACCACCTGACGCTCACTCCACTTTTGAGGCTGCCGCGAGGCAGCCCATAAATAATCTGAACACAAGTGATCGCTGTCAGTGAAAGTGACCAGTGATTTGTAACTTTGATTGAAAAAGGCACCCTCCCGTGTACCAGGGAGGTGAGAGAATTTTAGTCTCACCTCCCTGCTAATATACCAGCAAGGTGAGTCACTTCCCTGCTTATGCTGTACACGATATACCGAGTGCTGAGTTTTGTATAAAGATATACTTGCTAAACGGCTTGCTCATGTGAAACGTCTTCGAATAAAGCTCCAATTTACCATTTACGACTTCTGTCCTCACTTCTCATTTTCCTCTGGAACTTCAGTTAATGGGAACGTGTTACTATTGAGTGTATACTTGCAGTGCGAACAGAATAATACACCAAAAAAACTTAAAAAAAATGATATTCTTTATTAGAATTTCATCGATATCAGGCCCATGTTTACAATGAAATCAATTCTAACAAAAATAAGCAGCTGAATTCTTATCTCTTGTGCTTCTAAATCATACTTTTCTTACACACAGTACAATATAGGCCTATACATACCATGCGTAGCGTATTACTTGACATAGAATTCTGCATGAATATCTCAGAAAAGGCTTTCTGATTACTTAGTAACTTCAAGCCAATCCATATCTGCCTTACGCACACACTTGTGCTACTGAATCACCTTCTTTTTTAAACACACACACATACACACACACACACACACACACACCCACACACACACACACACACGCACACACACACACACACCTACACACAAACCCGTTGTGTTTGAAGGGCGTGCCATTCACATTCGAATCTGATTCTGTGTTAGCAGACGACCATGCCACTGGTATAATGTGTACATTCTGTATACAATGTAGCAGTACAGTATGCATAACCAAGTCCAAGCGCATGCGTACAAAACCAGCCAGTTCACTGATAGTCTTTGCTCAAGTGACACAATTGGCAATTTCGACGCGTTAGGGTTACGGAAAAATAAATCGCATCCGGCGGCGAAGAGTTATCGGGGATGGAGGGGGGGGGGTAGTTGTCCTAGGGGGAATTGCCCTGGGGTGATTGCCCTAGGAGGGTAGTTGTCCGGGGTAGTTGACCTAGGGGGTAATTGCCCTGGAGGGCAACTGCCCTAGGAGGGTGACTGTCGGGAGGTGGGGGTGGGGTAGGGTAGTTGCCCTAGGGGGGAATAGGCCAGGAGGTAATTATCAGGGTGGTACTTGCCCAGGGGATAATTGCCCGGATGCGCAACCATGTGCATACATTTACCTTACATTTACATGGTTATTGACCATTTAAGTACATAACATATGCATGCATATGATATATCTTTATGTTAATTGTTTAAACAACAACCTTATACACAACCATGTTTATGTATGTATACCTTACATTTCAATGGTTATTGACCATTTAAATACGTAATATATACATACATATGATATATCTTTGTGTTCAATGTTTAAACAACATCCTTAGATAAAAAGAAAAACATTCATTTTCTATGAAACGACGTAAACGACGCGTAATCACTGCTTTTAATATCTATCCATTGATCTTTACAGGCACAGTTGGAATACACGTAATATTTGTAACAGTTTAGCTGAGAATAGAAGAGAATAGTTTCTATTTCAATTTTGAACAAACCTATACAAACCATCAAAGTGAGCCATATTGATTATATTTACACACCAAAAAAAAAAAAAAAAAAAAAAAAGAAGTGACGATTGTCCATAGCAGTTAATCTAAACAGCTTAAACAGAAACGACAAATCCCAACATTAAGGCCGTGTCACACCTTTCCGGGCAAGCTACGCGGGCTTATTGCAGGTAGGGATTTTCCAGAAGAATAATTTCTGCGGGCGGACAAAAATGTTTGCGAGTTTCGCGCTTTTGTCTAACCTGCTAGACGCGTGCCACTTACTTTCTACTTCTCTCTCATTTGGACGCATTGAAATGTTACTCAAGTGACCAAAGTCATAATTAGAGTAGTCTGTTTTTAACGACAATACGCTTCTCTTTGATATAATAAAGCTAATCATTTGTCTCGTGAAACGAAGTAAACAAGAAAATGATTACGTTTCGACCGAAATATCGTAATTATTGTATATATGTGTGTGTGTGTCTGTTTTATATATATAACATATCTCAGAATATCTCAGAATAACGTGGCACATAAAGAAATACTATATACATACCGATGAAGAAACAATGTATAACAGGTTTATATCACTATTAAACGAGGTCATTGATCGCCATGCATCAATGCGTATAAAGTGCGCGTTAAACAAAAAGAATATCCGTGGATGACAAAGTGACATCATAGCTCTGATTCGTGAAAGGGACAAGCTTAAAAGAAAGGCAAAAAGATCGAAGCTGTCTTCGGACTTGGAAAATTATAAGAGGGTTAGAAATACGTCAAGTTAAACGTCAATGTATTATGAATAAGTTTGAAACAGCCGGAAATTGTACACGAGAAATTTGGCAATCTTTGAGGTATGTGTTACCAGGAAAGAAAACAGACTCTCAAATTTCTTCAATCAATGTAAATGATGAGACTGTTAGTGGTAAAGGTTTAGCTGATTTGTTTAATCGTTATTTTGTTAACATAGGGAAGAAATTAGAGAGAGAGAGTTCGAGTTCAGCAGTTAATCAACGAACGAAATGTATTTCTTCAGCGAAGGTTGCAGCAAATTTCTCCCTCAAAACAGTAGATGATAAGAAAGTGTGTGATCTGTTAAATCACTACTCATGGATAGAACCACGGGTCCGGACAACATACCGGCCAAACTACTGAGCTGCGTTGCATCTTTGATAGCTCCCCCGCTAACTATTTTAATAAATCAGTCAATACAAAAGGCCACAATACCTGATGAATGGAAGGAGGCTCGTGTTACACCTGTTTACAAGGGAGGAAGCAGAGATGATATAGACCAATTTCCGTTACCCCGATTTTTGCCAAGATCATAGAGAAAGTCGCTTATGACTAACTTCAGACTTATCTGACTGAAAACCACATTCTTACAAATAAACAGTTTGGCTTTCGTCCGAAGCACTCCACCCAAGATGCATTGATAACTGTAACAGAAAAGTGGATTGATGCCATTGACTCTGGCAATATTGTCGGGGTAGTCATGTTTGATTTAAAAAAAAGCCTTTGACACTGTAAACCATTGTATTTAACTTAAAAATTAAAAGTGTAAAGCTTTGATGAAAATGCTGTAAGATGGTTGGAAAATTATCTGTCGAACCGGACACAATGTACATGTGAAAAAAGGAAATTATAAACTGTGGTGTACCACAGGGATCCCTGATTGGACCTATCCTCTTTTCGTTGTATGTGAATGAATTGCCTTCTGTTGTCAAGCATAGTGAATTGTCGCTTTACGCAGATGTTTGTTTGTTTGTTTGTTCATTTTCCATCTGACAAGATGGCTGGATAGCCCATATTCAGCTACGTTAAGCTGGTCTTCCATGGGGTCCAGTTGGATGTGAGGTGGGACCACTTCACCGGGTTAAACACCCTGCTCTTTGCGATGAATGAATGAAGCGGGATCTTTTACGTGCATGAGTTGTTGCTCTCTCATACACGGGACCTCCATTTTATGTCCTATCTGAGGTGATACTTGTTATTTCATCATCCGAGATGATTCTTGTTTATTTTGTTCTGCAAAGAAACCTGATGAAATTGTTAAACAGTAAATGAGGATCTTGTTTCGGTATCGCACTGGTTATCGGATAACAAACTATTTGTGAATAAGAAGAAGTGCGAACTTATATTTCTTGGTACACCATCACGTTTAAAGAAAATTGAATCAAATGCCAGCATTATGAATGTGCTTATTGATGATTATGTAATACAGAGAAAAAATACATGTAGATATCTTGGAGTAGTGATAGATGGAACGCTCATGATAATTACCTTCACAAGAAAGTTGCAAAATATGTATATCTTCTGAAGAGAGTACACAATATGATTGATTTCCGTGTTTCGTTGTGATTTTATAAATCTATAATACAGTCACATTTTGACTACTGTACTGTAGTCTGGGGGAACACAGGAAAGCGTAACTGTGATAAATTGCAGGTTCTCCAAAACCGTTCCCTAAGAATTGTCTTGCAGGTTGACTCTATGTTTCCTCCGAACGATAAGACACTTTACATCTTGATTGTTTAAACGTTCGCAGGTCTAAACAATTAGCTCACTCTCTCTTTAGAGCTGTGAGGCAGATTGGTCCCCCGTGCATCAGTGAACTCTTTATTCCTCGTGACACTAATTACAATACACGTTCTGGATATTCTCAGCTGAAGCTTCCTAGACCCAAAACCAATTATTGTAAGCGTAGATTCGCATATTGAGGCACTAAACTGTGGAACAAGATTGAAAGATCAGTAACTCCGTCCATGTCACTAGAGGCATTCAAGCGTTATTTAAATACACTGACTGAAGATGTTTTATTGCTTCATGACTATTTTTGACTCATTGTATCTGTGTTTTATGACTGCTCTATTGTTAAACTGAAATCTGTTTTTATCATTTTGTTCTATATGGTTTTCTTTTATTTACATTGATTTAGTATTTCGTTTTTGAAAGTTTGTTTTCAGCTGTGTAATCTCTGCGTGATTTTTACTTAGATTGTTGTTTGATGTACTTATAATCCATTTTTTCTGTAATGATGTGCAGTATATTATATATCTTTATTCATCTTTGGGATTGTATTGGAATCAACAGTTGTTACTGTTTCTTTTATCTATCTCAGGGTATAACTGTCAAAAATTAGATGTCACATTTGTGTTTCGTGTATTTAACTTTTGAATCTAAGCTTGTTTTATGTGTTTAGTATAATTCTGTATGTATTGTTGTTTATACATGATTTTTGTTTTTACTCAAGATGTATGTGATCTTCGCTTTTTACAATTATTTATTTATGTATGTGGGCCCCTATGGAAACCAGCTCTGCTGATCAGGGTGTTCCACCCCATGAAGTGGCAATAAATTCAAATTCAAATTCAAATACATATATATTATATATGTATGTATATAGTATCTCTTTATGTGCCACATTATTCTGAGACACCAATGCAGCCATGCTTTGGAGAAACAATCCGCTTTTCAAGTATCTTTAAGTTAAAGTAGATTTTTGTTACCCTGCAAATGTAATGAGCAAAGTTCTCGAGAAAATGCTAAACTTTGCTTTGTTGTAAATTGTATGACAAATCTACGATCGTTTTTCTTTGAAATGACCAGTAGCCATATTATTATAGAGCCATTATGGTTTATACTTTTGCACGCAAAGCAGTGCCAGAAACTTAGAATTATTTTACTCGCAAATCCAGTTGGGAACACCACTTAATAGCCAATCACCACATAAAATCAAGCTACGTGAAGTGTTGACCTGTGACAGGAATGGAATCACGAGCAACGCTTTCATCGTACTGTGGCATTTGGTCATTTTGGGCGGCTTTGTGCTTTTGAGCATAATATGCGAAGTTGTCACGCCGTCGACATGGCACATAAAGTGTTATATATTATATATATATATATATATATATATATATATATATATATATGTGTGTGTGTGTGTGTGTGTGTGTGCGTGCGTGTGTGTGTATGCGTGTGTGTGTTACGGTGTACCACAAATCAAACGAAAGTCGCACCCTTTGATTTTACGTAAGGACTCCAAACAAAAAAAAAAGTGTGAATCCGGTCAATCAACTCAATCTTGAGTGTTTCATACTTTGAGATAGAACTATTCTTCCTCTACATCGTTCCTAAGTTTTGGATCATGAAATGAATTGGAAAGTGTGTTTTAAGCAGTTTTTTTTACACCTTTTTTTTTTTTTTTTTGGCACAGCTGTGTGATGAGATATAAAGTAATGGAGGCCCCTTTTCACTTTTTTAGAATCCTTTGCACACTCTTCACTTTCAAGTCTAATACCATTGAAAGGATAATGCTACTACCATTAACAACCTTAAAAGTTGACATTAATTATGGACAGAGTGTGTTAATAAAGCATGCTCAATTTCAGCTTAATCTAATAATTCCTTCATTGTTGTTGCCCTTATGGTTTACATCCTGTTTGTTTGTTGCTGTGTTTTGTCCCATTCATTGCACAGCTACCACAGCTTGGTAAAGATTAAGCGCTTGAATAGACTCTGTACTTCAGAGCCTCTTTCTCAGTTCACGCTATTCCTGAGTTCGTGCTTTCTTTGCAATATTTAGGTAGATTAGGGGAGTCCATTTGAATTGAGTTATACATCATTTTAAAGCTTAGAATTTGCTCTTTCAGAATATGCCCTTAACCAGTCCGAATATAAGTTAGTCTGATAAGAAAGAGTAAAATATTACCAGTTCAACGGTATAGTTTTGATAGAAATCGGAGTCCATTTGAATTGAGTTATACGTCATTTTAAAGGGGATGACTAGTAACTGATCAGTGGGAATCAGTGGGAATGCTGGGGGATGATTGTTCCAATCCTTGTGGGATTCATTTAAGAGTACGTTATATATCTATTGTTGTGTGAAAGTTATTTGCTTCAGAATGGTCTCCTATTCAAGTAATGTGCAGTTTAATGTTTCCAGGTTAGCATCTTTAACATCCCGGTAACGATCGCCCCGTCACTGTACAGGCATGCTAGCCTGGAAACATTAAACTGCACATTACTTGAATATGAGACCATTCTGAAGCAAATAATTTTCACACAACAATAGATATACAATGTACTCTTAAATGAATCCCACAAGGATTGGAACAATTATCCCCCAGCATTCCCACTGATTCTCACTGATCAGTTACTAGCCATCCCCTTTAAATCTTAGAGTGTACTCTTTCAGAATCTGCCCTTAAATATGAATCCATGTCTGACGACTTTTTGTATACATGTGTATATATATATATATATATATATATATGTATATATATATAATTATATATATATATATATATATATATATATATATATGTATGTGTGTGTGCGTGTGTGTGTACATACATAGATTATTATAATCCAATATGATTACTAGCATATGTGTGTGTATATATATATATATATATATATATGAAGAGTTTGTTTGCAAAAACCGATAAGTCCATATTTGCCAAATGGAGATATTTGCGATTAAAGGTCAAGAAAAATAAAGAGAATAATAAGAAAAATTTTGCTTCTTTTGACCATAACTTCAAAAATGTACCTTTATATGTAGTGACCAATATATCATTTAAAAGGTATTATTTTGTACTTTATTACAGAGATCGTACTTCAAAATCTTCAAAAATGGATTTATCGGTTTTTGCAAACAAACTCTTCATATATACATTGTTATGTGTATATGTGACCCTTCATCACAAAAACGAACAAAGGGTCACCAGACATGGATTTTTAATGAAAGGTGACATCCAGTCCGAATTTAAGTTAGTCTGATAAAAAGAGTAAAATCTTATGCGTTCAAAGGTTAAGATTTGACTGAAATCAGATGAAAAATAAAGAAGTTAGACATATTGAAGTTTTGCTAATTTCTGCAAAACAGTTCTTGTACAGTGGACATGAATATGCAAATGAATGAGCTAACCATGTCATATCCTAACAATTTTCCATTGATCGTGTAAAAAAACAAGAGACCCGCGGGTCTAGCGCTCATCTGAGTATCGCAAGTTCACCTTTCACACAGTCACTAATCTAAATTATTCACAGCTCTACTAAAATTTGACCAGGCATTCTCAAGTAGAAGATGAAAATGTACAATAAGGGCCCAATTTTTTTAAGATTCCTTAATTTGGGGGGATTGGGGCCCCTGGGGCCCTCTGGGTGGGGCATGGTGCCCATTTTGATAAATTGAGATCCTGACCCCCTAGGGATGCTACCTGTCAAGTTTGACGAAAATCCATCATGAGGTTTTCAGGAAGAAGATGAAAATGTACAATTCAGGCCCCCATTTGGACCTTCCCAACCCCCCCCCCCCGCCCCCAAGAGGGGCACCCCTGCATCTGCTATGAACAAACTACAGTCATTAATGTACTCACTCATAGAATTATCTTTGCTATATAACTTCTGATTCTAGAGAAGATTTTTAAAGATTCCTTCATTTTGGGGGGTTTGGCACCCCCCCCCCCCCCTGGAGCCCCTGGGTGGGGCATGGTGCCCATTTTAACAAATTGAGATCCTAACCCCCTAGAGATGCTACCTGCCAAGTTTGGTGAAAATTGGTCATGGGGTTCTCAAGAAGAAGATGAAAATGTACAATTTAGGCCCCATTAGGACCCCTCCCCACCCCCCTCCCCTGGATCCCAAGGGGGGGGGGCACCCCTGATTCTGCCATGAACAAACTTGAAACTACAGTCATCAATGTACTAACTCATAGTATTAACTTAGCTCTATCACTTCTGGTTCTAGAGAAGAAGATTTTTACAGATTCCTTAATTTTGGGGGGTTTGGGCCCCCTGGGGGCCCCCTGGGTGGGGTATGGTGCCCATTTTAACAAATTGAATTCCTAACCCCCTAGGAATGCTACCTGCCAAGTTTGATGAAAATCGGTCTTGGGGTTTTCAAGAAGAAGATGAAAATGTAAAAAGTTTACGCACGACGGACGACGGACGACGGACGACGGACGCCGGACGACGCACGACGCACGACGGACGAAGGGCGATCGCAATAGCTCACTTGAGCCTTTGGCTGAGGTGAGCTAAAAGAATGACGAAAATTCAATGTTTCTGTGATTGAAGTGTGAAACATGATGTTTTTCCTGGTTAATAGTTTCAGAATAACGATTAGTTAGATATGCCAGGATTTGAGCCTTCGTGCATGATTGCGTTTGAATGAAAAACTGGAAATTTCACAATTTTATGTACACACTACATAGCAAGTTGTGAGGGAGTGACATGCTCATTGCCATTTGCATATTCATTTCGACTGTTTCGCCCCAAAATAGCGAAACTTGAAAATGTCATGACTTCTTTATTTTTCATCCGATTTCTATCAAAATTATACCGTTGAACTGGTAATATTTTACTCTTTCTTATCAGACTAACTTATATTATTTGGGCTGGATTTCCCCATTAATGGCATATTCTAAAAGAACAGATTCTAAGCTTTAAAATGATGTATAACTTAATTCAAATAGACTCCCCTAACCTACCAAAATACTGGAATGAAAGCACACACTCTGGAAAAGTGTGAACTGAGAAAAGAGGATGTGAAGTATAGGGTGTATTCAGGCCCGTAATCTTTACCAAGCCGTGCTAGCTGTACGATGAAAGGGACAAAACACAGGACGTAAACCACCAGAGCAACAACAATGAAGAAATAATCACATTAAGCTGAAATTTAGCATGCTTTATTTACACATACTGTCCATGATTAACGCCAACTTTCAAAGCAGTAGCCTTATTTTTTCTCAAGTTATTAGACTTGAAAGTGAAGATTGTGCAAAGGATTTCAAAAAAAAAACAATAAAAAGGGGCTTCTAAGACGTACCTGATCATTCTACTCTCCACCCTCCCCTCCCCCCCCCCCAAAAAAAAAAAGCGTTGTAGAAAACTGAAAACACACTTTCCCATTCATGTAATGATCCCAAACTAAAGAATAATGTAGAAGAAGAATAGTTCTTTCGGAAAATATGAAAAACTCAAAATTGAGTTGGTTGACCGGATTCACTTTTTTTTTGAGTCCTCACGTAAAATCAAAGGGTGCGATTTTTTGTTTGTTTTGTGCTGCACGGTCACATATATAGTTTCATTCATTAAGAGCTCTCTAGTAATATATATATATATATATATATATATATATATATATATATATATATACAGGGTGGCCCAAAAAGAACGGAACGCCTAAGATTTTTAATTTTAGCAATATTTTTCCTCATATGTAATTATTTCGCATACTATTAGAAAGGCCATTCTTTTTCCAAAAGAATGACACCAAGTTCTTTAATTTTGGTTAATGCATCATTGTTTTAGGACCATTTTTGTTAACCCTTGCAATTTTCAAAATGTGATCATTTTTCACTCTCAGAGACACCGAAATTAGCGAGAATTCGGCCTGCCATAGAAGCAGTAACGTTCACATTTTGTGGAATGTGGATGTCAATGTCCGTTACCATTGTGAATAAGTCGACCTGACGACAATAACACTGTCCGCTCACAGAGTTCTGTGTGTCCGCCCCACATTCCGCACATTGCGAACGCTACTGGTTCTACGGTAAGCCGAATTCTCACTGGTTTCTGTATCTCTGAGAGTGCAAAATGATCACATTTTGAAAATTGCAAGGGTAGACAAAAATGGGCCTAAAATCATAATGCATTAACTGAAATTAAAGAGCTTGGTGTCATTCTATTGGAAAAAGAATGGCCTTTTTAATAGTATGCAACATGATGACATATTTGCAACGATATTGCTGAAATTAAAGATCTTAGGCGTTCCGTTCTTTTTGGGCCACCCTGTATATATATATATATATATATATATATATATATACGTTGTTCTATCCAAACGTGTGGGACAGAGATTAAAGGGCCGTTAACGATCGCCCCGTCACTGTACAGGCATGCTAGCCTTGAAACATTAAGCTTCACATTACTTGAATATGAGAGCATTCTGAAGCAAATAATTTTCACACAACAATAGATATATAATGTACTCTTAAATGAATCCCACAAGGATTGGAACAATCATCCCCCAGCGTTCCCACTGATTCCCACTGATCAGTTACTAGCCATTCCCTTTAAGAATGAATTACAGTTGAAGCCTTTGCTTTACTTTTATGAAACAAAAAGCAATAGTGAATTCAACAGTGCAATTCTATGGCGTATCCGGTCAGTAACTCTCCTTTTCAACATTAATTCGCAACACTGTCTTCCTTTGACGGGGAACTGCGGCTGCAAAGACAGCATTGCCATTGCAAAATCTGTTAATTCTGTTTCCTGAGCAATGCGACTGTCGATACAAAGTGTCGTGAAATTCCAGTTCACATTATGTGGAGAAAAATATCAGAGGAGATACTTCAATGTCATTTCTTCATCAGGCTGTCAATTGAAAACGACAAAGTAGCTGGATTCTTTGAACCAGATTGAGATGGTTCATTTTTCCTTGCTGCCTTGCTTTGATGTCTATTGCCATTTTGTCCTGTCAATCCAATATTCCAGGATTTTACAAAGTTCCGGTTTGTACTGAAGCTGCGATTATCAATATGACGACTGGCAAATACTGTATCTTTCCCTACGGAGTCTTTTCGAACTGTGGTAGAAATATCCGATTCAGTTTTATCATGTTGCGCAATCAAATTGGACTTTGCTGCCTGCGAAAAGTATGTACTAATAGGGGGTGTGCTTCCTGGTTTTTGTGACTCAGAGTGACGGGAAGAAAATATGGAATGTTGTTTGGACAAGGTGTGTGAAATTGGGATATTGCTGTTTTTTGAGGCTAAGAAGTTCGTTTGAAATGAACGTGACACCCTAGTTTCTAGATTCGAGTTGTCATTGTTGTGAGTCCATGACAATCCGGGATATATTGCATGGGAAGTAGTCGTGCGATCACGCACACCGTTTGTCATGTCAAGATGAGTTCTGCCTTCCTGAAGTAATGTATTACTTTGACAACCTTGGTAAGAGTCGAAGACTACAGATTCTGTTGCGCGAGTTGGTACCGATTTAGCTCCTGCTGCACAAGCCAACATTAGCGTCCACTCACATTCGCGTTGTAGCATTGTCGCTTCCAATTCCTTGTCCGCGAAAGCACGCCGCTTTCGCATACGTTCACTAACAGGAGGCGGCAGGAAGATAACGGGACGATTTGTTGCTCGTGACGAGAGGCGACTGGAAATCTGGTGATTACCTACATGTCATGACAAATGGCGATACAGATTTGAAAGCAAAAAGAAAAAAAATAAGAAAACATTTCTTAGGATTGGATTTTGGGGACAAAGATTACAGACTGGGACCCTTAATTCCTGTTATAGTAGAATTGTATACCAGGAGGGGGTTACGAAACCTGTGTCACAGTGGATATGACTCCCGAATCTTAATCGGAACCGAGTTCGATTCCCGCCCAGTGCTTACGTCCTTTATCCACCATTTCCCTTCTAGACCCAGGTGTATGAATGGGTACCCGGCAACGCTAGGGTAGTAATAATTGCGGGGCCCTCTGGTAGAGCAGTGGCAACACTGAAGAGGCCACCCTGGATAAATGAAACATTATTATTATTATTATTATTATTACTATTACTATTATTATTATTATTATTATTATGGGAAACACAATAGTTCAACAGTGAATGACAATAAAAATAACACAATATGGAGACGCATCATCATTCAAGGTTGGGCATTTGTTACTCCTTTTGTTTGTTTGGTTTTCTTTTTCTTTGTTACATTTTTTGTCAAAGCTCAATTCAGTGGGAATGGGCTTAGGATATTAGTCCTGTTTTGTAATCACATTCAGTTCCGTTTACACTTTTCTAAAACACATATTATCTCCTATTTTTTCCCATTATCTCAATGCAAACACGCGATAGTGTTTGAAGTGACATCTTTCACTAAGCTTGAATTTGGAAAGAGATATCATTTGTGATCCTTCATTACAAAACCAAAAAAAGTCACCAGACATGGATTTAGTTAAGGACAGACTATGAAAGGGCACAATCTAAGCTTCGAAAAGATGTGTAAATCAATTCAAATGGACTCTCCTAACTTGAATATTGGAAAGAAATCACACACTCGGTGTGTGAAGTGTGAAGTGAGAAAAGAGGCTCTGAAGTACAAAGTCTAATCAAGCACTTAATCTCACCAAGCTGTGCTAGCTGTGCGGTGAATGGGACCAAAGGTAGGATGTAAAACACCGGATCAACAGCAATGGAGAGATCATCACATGAAGCTGAAATTGGCCATTCTCTACCAACACATTCACTCCATGATTAAAGCTAATTCTTAAAGCAGTGGCACAATCCTTTCAAAAGTTATTAGAGTTGAAAGTAAAGAGTGTGCAAAGGATTGTCAAGAAATAAAAAGGGGCCTCAGTCTGAGACTTACCTGATAACTTTGCTCTACAAAAAAGTTGTAGAAAAACTGCTGAAAACACACTTTCCAATTAATGTTATGATTCCAAGAATGATGTAGAAGAAGAATAAATAAAATAGAAACATGAAAAAATTAGGTCTGGCTTGGTTGACCTGTTTCACCTTTTTAGTCCTCACTTAAAATCAAGGGGTGCGACTGTTTGTTGGTTTTGTGATGAAAGTCACATTTGCTCAAGCTGCTGTATTTCTGCATTAATTTTTAAGATTCTCTCTTCTTTTTTTTTTTTTGTTGCATAGACTTTAATACTAGGGTGTTGTGCCCTTCAATAGAACAATGTGGTATGAACTGATGGATACGCATATGAGACAATTGACACTTGATTGAGGACTATGTTTCAAGGTGTTGTGCTGAAAGAATTAAAGATATTAAAGATATGCATGTATAATAATGCCACTTCATGCATTTGTATGATCACTTAAAATAAACCACGACCATTTGTCCAAAAAAGAATGTCTCACCTGGTATCGAAATTCACTATCATGGTGAGAAAAAAAAAATAATCAGGTGGGGAAAAAATTCTATCATGTATATGAATTTAGGGGAAAGTGGGATATTAATATAGGTAAAAACAAAATAACGGTCATCTTACAACAAAGTGAGTACCATCAAAATATAAAAGATCGAATGTCAGAGGCAACGTCAGTCGATTCCCACATCTGATCAACCGAAAGTTCCGAGCAATTACAGAATTGTCATAAGATCGAAAACAGGCACAATCTTCAATAGCGACTGACAAGCAGGGAGAAATCACCAGAGGTCCTGTGTATATTTCTTTTTTTCTGATGTATATATTAGCACGCTGGTAATACCAGAGATTCTGTCTTGGGGTATGCAGATTTATAGTTGAATATTGAATGCTTTACTTTCTTTTGACTGAGTAATCTTCTCTATTGCTCCTTACTTTGTTATAAAAATTTGGAGCTCGTAAAACCAGAATCGTAGTTGTCTACTCCAATTTATTTCTTGTACAGTGGATTGAATGAAGTTCACGTACGCCGTGTTAAATGTATATCAAAAGTAAATTCAGCGATACAAAAGGGTAAAATCTTAAACAATGTAAAACGATCAAAATGTGCTCAATACCAAAGCCTCTGTCAATAAAGTTTGAAAACCTGGAGTAAGAAACATGTTACTGCTTCCTTCTTTTTCTTTTTCTTTTTAACATTTTAGACTGTCGTCTGATGTTCTTCCTAGAGTAAAGATACTGTAAAGGATCAAAATAATATGCATACAAGTCAAGCTTGTTTGTGAAAGCAGCTGTTGCTTGTCTGCCTTCTTTCTAACAAACGAGTAAATAGAAAGAGCTGTTGTCCCTCTGTTTTTCGTGAAATATTTAAGTTTTGTTTCTTTCCACGTTTTATGCATATTCTTACCTTCCAGAATGTCTCTGGCTATAGATCCACTCAATCCCCCTTTGGCTCCCATCGTACCACGCTGATTTCTGACTTTATCCCTTAGGCGGTATTTCTTGGCTTGCAACACAAATGATTTCTGCTTATTGCTCAAAAAATCATCCTGTGAACTGTCTGCGTCCGAGTTTTTCTCCATTTCTCGTTCACTTTCCTTCCGTAATTTCCCAGCCGTCTCCGGCCCATCACTACGTTTGTTGTCGCTGCTAGCCTGTTGTCTTCGAAGGGCCACTTGGGCTGCCATCACTCTCTGCCGCTCTACCACCAGCAGACAATTTGTGCACTGGCAATCTCGCCATCGACAAAAGCGTTTGTGGCCCTTGAGGCAGGATACTACACCATGGTTTCGGCAGCGAGCACACTTTGGCGTCCGAACGATCCGTCGAACACGAGACTGATGCTTGGAGTCACTGCTTTGGGAAATAAGACATGGCTTAGTTAGCTGGTGGATGCTACAGTTACCTCTTGAATTTTTTCCGCCGCTTAAATTTGTCGATTCGTCCAACCCTTTGTAACCCTTTTCAGATGGAAGTTTTTCGATTGATAAATTTAGTCCCAAAGTAGCAGCCATCGGATCCTTGCCAGTCGTTTTGTCGCTCATTCTTGAAGACTCACTACAAAGAGAAAAGATATAACGTGATTAGTTTTGATAAAAAACTATACAATATCCAAGGCTAGTGAATGCTACTGCTATCAAGCTAAAGTTAAAAGAAGAACGAGTATGGATGTAATTACTTGAAAATGTTGACCAAAACTTTCATATTTAAACCATTAAGATACACCGGCTTGAAGCATAAGTATGTTTTTAATATGAAATATATACCTACATTATATCGGAACTCCAGACATGAGGGCATAACTCCCCCCCCCCTTTTTTTTTTGGGGGGGGGGGGTATTACATATGGTAATTACAGGCAATGAATATATGGGGCTATGTAAAGAATAATTTGTGACCCTGAATCACAAGATCAACAAAGAATGTCGCCAGACATGGATTCTTAGTTAAGGGCAATTTCTAAAGCTTAACAATTTTGTATAACTCAATGGACTCTGCTAACCCATCTATATAAAGGAAAAAAGGCACACGCTCTGGAAAACCGTGTACTTACTAAAGAGGGTCTAAAATATAGCGTCTATTCAAGCGCTTGGTCTTTAATACAAAGTCGTGTTCTGTGCAATGGATAGGAGAAAATGGATGTAAAACTCCATGGCAAAAACAAAAACGTGATTGTCAAATTAAGGTAAAATTAAGCATGCTCTATTGACACATTCTATCCATGCCTTGCACCAACCTCCAAAGCAGAAGCATCATACTTTTAAATGTAAGAGTTGAGAGTAAAGAGTTTGTACATGGTTTTTAAGAAATTAAAAGATATGCCTAATAAAAACATTCTTCAAAAGAAAGTGCTTTAGAAAAACAGCTAAAAACACAATTTTCCCATTTGTTTTATGATCCCAAACTTTAGGATATTGAAGAAGTAGAATATGTCTGTCAGAAAATATGTTAACCTCAAGACTGACTATGTTGGCCTATTTTACCGTCTTGAGTCCTCACGTGAAATCAAGGGGTGCGACTTTTTTGCTTTTGTTTTGTGATGAACGGTCACATTTAATTGCTTTCAAAAACAAATATAAAGATCTCATTGATACCAGCCACATTTAATGGTGAGGATCGCAAACACACATTTTAATGCAATCCAGGAATCATAGACACAATCAGTAAAATTTCCGTTTCAAATACTCCATGTATCACAAGCCTCGTGCTCTAGTGCGTGCCTGATTCCACACCACTATGTATGTAAACTATGTAGGTAATAATTTTATTGCAATTATACGTTTCCAAATAATTTTCTTAATAAGCAGACATGGCATAATAACACGCACACAGAGTAACCTATTTACATTATCAATAGTTCTAAGACGAATGTATATATATAAACGCATATACTTATTGTGCAAATTGACGAATAAGGTCCTATATATTCATATACATATTACCTTTGGTAACGCCTCAAGTGATTATTCATATATTAACTTTTTCTCAAAATGGCATTGATTCTCTGCTGATAAATGCTAATGAGCATGTACCTACCTCAAGACGTAAGGTAATTAATACGGAATGAGGTCTAAACCAAACCACGTCTCTCGGATCCACGAGCAGTGCTGGGACTTCTCACGGCAATATCCGATAGAGCATGAACTTATATCAGCCAAGTCTTCAAGGATTGTTAAAAGTTCCCTATAGGTTACACGCTCACTAGGGAAAGGGGGTAGGGAATGCAAACAGACGCGTGAAGAATATCTCATTTGATTGAATTACTTGTTGTGATGACTGGTCATAACTGAACCGGCCTTTATGAGCGACGGAACGTGAGTCTGAATAGGGTTGTATTTCTAGCCTCCATTTGATCTAACATAAAACCGAGTAGATGGGAACACAGTAGGGCGGAGTGATCACCTGCTGTTCAGATCACAAAGAAGATGGTTGATTCAAACATGGATGGTACAGTGAAAGAAAAGCACTTGCTATCGGGTTGTTGTTGTTGTTGTTTTTTTTTTTCACTCACGTGAAGTAAGAACCAATTTACAAAAGGGGGGTATTATCTCTTGTATGAAATCAAAACCCTTATCTTATTTAGGCTATAAAAAAAAAATAAAAAAAAAATTATGACGAAAGACTTTAAGTAACGCCCAGTAGAGTGGGGATAACATAGAGTGGTATAAGAAGCCCCGTAGCGAATTGTGTGCAGCTTTACAACTGATCCCTATGTAAGTATACGCACAAACCTGAATTATCTCCAGCGGAGTCGACCGTTACCGATGAGCGTATGCGTAGATGTGCATATTTTCTAAGGGCGATATTCGTGGTTTGGTATGTACCCCGGTGGGAAAGAAGATTTATTCAATCTGGCCACCGATATTGTTATCCCATGCCACCGGGCCTTTAACAAACCACTTCGAACAATAATACAATTGTATTCATGTACTGAAGTAAATTTTCTACTTATTTCGGTTAATGAATGTTCATTTTGTCTCAACTGACTTGAGACCTCGTAGAATTTAATCTACAATATTGTCAAGTGCGAAGGCAATAACATTTTTCCTTTAATCCGTAGAGGCGACAGATGTCGTCTGGTACAAGATCAATGGTAACGAAAACATAAGTGTAAGGGAAAAATCTTTTTTTTTTTTGTCCCCTATGGTGAACCCCATCCCCCCCCTCCCCCCCCCCCAAAAAAAAGTCACTGTTTACGGATGTTCACATCCCTGCCTCAAGTAAGGAGTCAAGTAGCCAACCATAAAACATACATTTATCAAACAGCAGCTTTGAAACCTTTACCCATATAGACATACGTTTTCAATAAACGTGGGTTAATGCATAATAGGTAAAATTTTGTGTATATATTTGTAAATGCGATTTGTTCGATGTTGTTTTTTTTTTTCGAGAGTAGATAATTTAGATATCAGTTTATTCACTAGCGCTTGCATTTTTAGCCAAAGTGTCATTTTCTTTATCCTGTCCATTTTGTAATATTTTCATAACATAAGACATATAAATGACCGCAAGTATCTTTTAACTTCAGTTCCTATAGTTATTGCAGAAAATGCAACAATAAAGGCTAACTCCTCAATTGTTCTAGTAAAATTGCATTAATCAGCATGACTATAGTGCTTGTGATACTCTACGTTTTTAATCTAAAGTTTGTTGTAGGAGTGTCGGAGTAACAACAATGTGGCGAATACAACGTCAGCTGTCGCAGCTTTCTGTCTACTCCTGAACATAACACAGTATCCTCTGAGCATTGAATTTATTGGAGGTGACGTTCACTGAAAGCCTGAACCAAGCGTCACGCAAGTAAATTGGAGGGATTTTTAGAATTACGTGGGTTAGCTGGAAGGGTCAATAACTTTCTTCTGGAACTCGTTAAATGAATGAAAAGAGGAACAAGTTATCGGGTATGTCGACCAAGTATAAGAAAAGAGTTACTTCCATTGTCCTGTATATCTGTTGCTCTCTCTCCCCCCCCCCCTCCCCTCTTTCTTCTCTCCCTCTTTATATCTCCCTCTCTATCCTCTCCGTTTCTTACTCTCTCTCTCTCTCTCTCTCTCTCTCTCTATTTGTCTGTATTTGCAAGTGCTTAGATATACATACAAGTATGTAAGCACACACACGTATATAGTATGCTTCCAGCACTCTCATGAATGACGGTCCTTTTGAAAGGTTGCTTTCAAAGGAGAACTATAGGTTTTGGAAAAGTTAAGGCAAAGAGCAACATAAAAAAATAAGAAAAAAAAACAGGGAACAAAAAATGCACAAACATTTCCTGCTTCTGTGGTCTTTCTTGACATGGCAAAAGCGGTATAACATTTTTTTTCCCCAAATTTTCACGTGATTATAACCTTTGGTCGAAACTTTTTCGTTTTTGTATTCATAAAGGAGATATATTCATACGCTCCCAACATTTTTTTATCAGGAATCCATTCCACACATACCAGAGTGATTTTAAAGACCTTTAATATTGGATCGATAAGTGGAAGTGTAGGCGTTTCCACAACTTAAATGTGAATAATTTCCATCACCACTGTTTTTTTCATTCTTTATGTGAAACGCATGACTCAGTCGACGGCGTGCCAAGTTCACATATTCCGCTCAAATGTCACAATATATTGAAAGTGTTTTTTCGCGATTCCAATCATGTGACATGTAGCTTGCATTTTATGCTGTGATTGACTATCAAGCAATATTTCTTAATGAATTTTCTAGTATGAAATTCTGAGTTTCTGTCAACGTTTTGTCTGTAAAAGTTATGGCTCTTGAGTAAAAGCAAGAAGATGTTTTCCAAAGCGTAGCTACGTTGCTGTCTCAGAATAAGAGGGAGCTTACCCCTTTCAGTAACCCTCTTGGCTCGGACCAGGAGCAAACCAGGAGCGGACCAAATCGAAAATTTTGAGTTTATGAATGGGTGGGGGCCAAAGTGGCCCGCGCCAGGTGCGGACTATTTTGGCGCTGCTGCAGCTAGCACCAGGCGCGGACCAGGCGCGGGTCTGGCGCTGATCGAAGAGTTTATGAACGATAGCAGCGCCAGGCGCGGGCCAAAATTCCTTTCACGGTTAAAGGTCAGAGCTTACGCTGCTCAGCTCATAAGTGCGCGGCACGCACATCAAATATCGCGCGAAAATGCACTTCCGCTCTGTCCATGAGGTGTTCAGTTACCATGGCAGTTATCCCTTACGTGACCGAGTTTATGAATGGGTCATCGTAAAAGTAGCGCGGCTCTGCTTTAGTTACTGAACGCAATTTTTCATGCTTGGCGCGGTCTAATTTAGCTCGGACCAGGAGCGGGCCAAAAATGCATGAGTTACTGAAAGCGGTATTAGATTTGCAGCGCGGACGTTCGAGACGACGCTTGAGCTGGACGTTCTCCTCTTCCCTGCGTCCTGCTGAAAAGTGGCTTTAGATTTTACGCTGAGACAAAACCTATAAAGAAATAAAATGGCGCCCCATATGATCGGTGCATCAGGTAGCTCTCTATGTCGTGAACTGAGCGGAGGTAAAAATAGCTCAGAACGCGTAGTGAAAACTCAGGCGCGCGAGCTATAAGTAGATCGCGTCTGATATTCGATTCTTCTAATGCCCAGACCATTTTTTTTTTAATGTGGCACACAGAGTGTTTACACCACGGCACATAAAGAGTTATTGGATAAGGGAAAAAGAGGCGGATGAAAGAGCGCAACAAGTGAGCAAACAAGCCAGCGTAAAATTCTCAGCACACAATATCTCTTCAAGATCTTAGGATCTCAGGTAATACAGACAGCTGCGGTAGAGTATGCAGTATGTGCCGGACTTGGTGTTTTTGTCTCCTAATCAATAGCTCCCCATTAGTCTGCTGGTAATTCATCTGGCCCTGTATTGCGCCTGCTGGAGCAGTCACTGAGCTCACTTCAGGTGAAATAGACTAATTATGATGAAGCATTCTCTGTGGAGTAAAAGTGATATGTTTTATGTGTCTGCTTCATCTCACGGTCAAAATGCCTCAGCACATAAGAAAATACCGTCACTCAATCCTAGGTTCTTTCAAATTGGTTCTTTGTCTTTATCACTACAAAGTGAAAAAAAATCGAGAATATGACAAAAACAAGTGCAATGGTTCCGAACTTTTCTCTCTCTTCCTCCATCCACCCCCCCCCCCCCTCTCTCTCTCTCTCTCTCCCTCTCATTCTTTCTCTCGATGATTTCTTGTTATGGATATTATGGACACATCAAGTCTTGAATGAAAATTGAATGGTTCAGTTGAGTTTTTGCTATTTGATATGTACAATTATGTAAATGTTAGCACTGTGATATTTGGATATTTGTAGTAAATGTGACAGACATGATAGCATTTTTGTTGTTTGTTTGTTTTTGTTGTTTGTTTTTTTTGGGGGGGGCGAAGAGATATGGATTACGTACGTTTTCTCGGTGTATAAGTGACCAGGGATTCAGCGCATATGACAGTCATAGCAGACTGAGTGTGTGGGGATAATCTTCTGTTGTGGCGGGAGGTATGAAGCATGTATAATAGCAGTTGTAGGGATAGATTCGGCTCTCTAAGAGTTTGAGTTTTTGATTTGAGTTTTTGATTTGAGTTTTGATATGTATGGTTATTATATGATTTTTTTTTTTGTTTCTGTATAATGAAAATGATAGCTGATTTAGCTGATAGTACAGTAAAAGGTAGATAAGTATATTGTTATTCTATGTAGTTTTTGAGTATTTGATTTGAGATCAAAGAGTTATCATCATCGTCAATGCCGGGGGCACATGAATGTTATGTATATTCATATACAGGTGCATATACAACCGCATGTCGGGGTCTATTTGTATCTTTTGATATCTCTAAATCAAATGTTTTTATTGTCTGCTGTAATTATTTATGTGTAATTAGTTGTTGATGGAATACTGTATTATGAAAAAGAATTGTATTTGTAATGATATTATGTAAAGAAGTACAGCATGTAATAAGGCTTAATTTTTTGCATAGACTGTTTAATGTGAATGTTTATTGTATAGTATTGTTTTGTTTCGTTTATATATTATTTACATCAAGAACACGCGATTTAGTCTCTGGGCTGCTATGTATTTTCCTTTTGATTAAATAAATCAATATCTATCTATCTACCTATCTATCTATCTATCTATCTTCAAGGCCTAGAGCTATTCAATTTACTTTTTTTAATTTAGTAAGAAATTCGACTGTTAAATATTGGATGCAGTAAAATCTGAAGATTAAATTATTTTGTTTCTTCTTTTCTTTCACGTTCAAAATGGATATATATATATATATATATATATATATATATATATATACCTTGGAATTTTCCACGTGTTGGACTTCGAATGTTAAGAAGAATGAGTCTCAAATAATAATACACCATCTGTAGATCCAACAAGAAGGTTTTTATTTACAATATTTTCAACCCGCCTCGGACCTTCGTCAGTGTAGTATACACTACACTGACGAAGGCCAGAGGCGGGTTGCAAATTTTGTGAATAAAAACCTTCTTGTTGGATCTACAGATGGCGTATTTGAGACTCATTCTTCTTATATGTATGTATGTATGTATATCATATAGACCTCAGATCTTCGTCAGCTTTATTGTGTGTTTGTACGAAATGGAATAGAGGTTTTGAGCATAACAAATCATATGGGGTAATGAACACAATTCATTGAGTACAGTTTCAGCATGAGTTATCAACTTCAGAGCATACTTGGCAACATTGCAATTACAAGACATTCCACAATATGTTATTGTAAGTATATATATGATATGGGTATATATTATATACAGATATAGCATACAATGAAAAATGATAAACAGAATCATAACTGAACTTAATAATGTAGTCACCTGCAATAGGTAGACGTGTGTGTTTTCTTGGGTTGTTTTGTGGCTGTCTGTGGCGGGATGAGAGTGATCATGTGATATATTCGGAGGGAAGGTGTGTGTGCGGTGGTACATGTCAGGCAAGAGTAGGGTTCGATGGTATAAAGAAATGGGTTGAGTGTTCATGCAAGTGGAGGATTGTTTAAAAGCACAATATAATGGACATTCTCTCGGTCATTGCCATTCTTTAACCCCTACAAATGGTTCACAATCATTCACATGGCAGGCATTGAACCATGGTCCAGTAAGAGAGTATAGATGGTGTGTTGCCACTTGTCCCTAGGAACATATCACAAAAATATACAGTTTACACATATACAATATGTAACAGAATTAACTATTACTGAGGAAGAATGATTTGTGGTGACACCATGTGTATGTAGTCCTTAACCGGATCGTTGTTTGGCAGAGGAGTCTAGAAAGAGGAGAAATGAAGAGGGAAGCGACATGTGGGGGTTGTGAGGAGGGCAAAAAGTGAAGAGTGGAGGACAGTAATGGGCTCACACGGGTAAATAATTCCCCATAGAGACGTGTGTTAAAATTCAAATAAAAAAAAAAAAATCTCTAAAGTAGCTGGGAGAAATGAGGTGTTTCATCTTCACTAACCTGAATAAGTGAGATATATCCTTTCATCCATCAAATTTCCAGGGTGGGTTCTTCTGCTCTAATTCTGTCCAAGGGTCCGCAAAGCCAGACTACGAGTTCTTGTCACTCAAAAAAACACCTATTTTCCGTACACGTACCCAATGAAATATAGTCCCCTCAAATTCCATTAGAGAAGCTTTCATCTTCCAACCAAAATGCAGTTTGTAGAGGAATTCATACTCAATGTCTATAGCTATTCAGTTTTTTGCCAAACTACATCATTGATTTTTAATCAATTTTTTTTTCTTCATTTATTTTGGTATCTTTGGTACGAATTTGTGAAGGGGTCTGGGACAGTCCATTTTTATTTACAGGTGTGAGCCCTATAGTGGAGGTCTTATTTGACTTTTTAACATCATAAATGTGTTTTTGGTGATATTTGCCCCTACATCATATGAGAAATTACACATTCAAGGGTTATAAAGCTTCTCAAAGGGGACACTTTTGAAAATCATGGCCTTTGGGGTGTTTTTTTTTTTTTTTTGAATAAATTCTTGCAGTGTTGATCAGTTCTTCATAAGATGAATACATAGATGCAGGCAGTTATCCTTGATTATGGGGGTGTCATCATCACCTTATTGCCTACAAAGTACTTGAAGAGACTTTGTTTTGTTAAACAGACTAACTTTATGTATTTTGAGCTGTTTCAGTGGTAGCCAAAACAAAGAAATACATTAAAATAACACAAGTCATTCCAAGTTGTGTGATACTGCTGACTGCTATATGTACTAATATCTAGTACCTGGTACCACAAGAACATAATAAGAAAACAAATTGTAGCAAGGCAGAGTTGGGGGGGTAGAGGAGAGAGGTGGGGGGGGGGGGGTATGGAGGAGAAGGGGGAGGGAGGGCGGAAGAGATCTGACACCGTACAAGACCAACATACACCAGCAAAGCTTGTATGGGATGAATACTTCCCATAGACTTGTATGTATTGCGTGCATTCTCTATAGGGCTCACACGGGTAAATAATTCCCCATAGAGACGTGTGTTAAAATTCAAATTAAAAAAAAAAAAAAAATCTCTAGAATAGCTGGGAGAAATGAGGTGTTTCATCTTCACTTACCTGAATAAGTGAGATATACCCTTTCATCCATCAAGTTTCCAGGGTGGGTTCTTCTGCTCTAATTCTGTCCAAGGGTCCGCAAAGTCAGACTACGAGTTCTTGTCACTCAAAAAATCACCTATTTTCCGTACACGTACCCAATGAAATATAGTCCCCCCAAAGTCCATTAGAGAAGCTTTCATTTTCCAACCAAAATGCAGTTTGTAGAGGAATTCATACTCAATGTCTACAGCTATTCAGTCTTTTTTTTTTTTTTTTTTTGCCAAACTACATCATTGATTTTTAATAAATTTTTGTTTTCATTTATTTTGGTAGCTTTGGTACGAATTTGTGAAGGGGTCTGGGACAGTCCATTTTATTTACAGGTGTGAGCCCTATAGGGCTAGAAGTTAAAGTTGCACTAGTGGAGACGGTACATAGAGAAAGGAACGCAGAGAGTGGTAAGGAAGAATAGTGTGAGAATCAAATAAGATGTTCGGACATCGTTAGAAGGGGAAAGATTTTTTTTTTCTATTTTACTTCTTCCTTCCATACAACCCAAAGGTCCTTTTGAGGACCAATAGTATTAATTTACACATTTCTTTAAAGGTTATTTCTCTTGTCTTCTCTCCTCAGGTCTACACTTTAACCTTATTTCAATTTCTCTTTTTTGCATTTCTCCCACAGGAACCTTTTTATGATTTAACTGTCATCAATTTTTTCTGCATTTTTTTCTCCTCCGCAGCATTTATTTCTAGGATCCACACTAGCTCCCTCAATTTACGTCTTGAATTTCAATTTGTTCTTTTTTTCTTCTTTTCTTTGTCCCCCCCCCCCCCTTCTCTCTCTCTCTCTCTCTCTCTCTCTCCTTTCTCTCAACATATTCTCATCTCTCCTCTACTTACCCTTCCTTCGAGGGATTATTCTTCCTTTCTCCATTCATTCCGCATTCCATAGCCACACTGTTCGCCGACTTCGTTCTCCTCTTGGTTTCATGAATCTTCACTACTCTCCCCTATCTCCATGGTTCTCCAACATTCAACTCCTTCCTCTTCCCTTCTATTTCATCATTCCCCTTCTAACGATGTCCGAACGTCTTTCTACAACAAAAAGGTCCTAAAGTCGCGCACGGTCGAAGCCGTGAAAATCGAGTTTGAAGTCAGAGCAACAAAATTGGTCAAAACTTACGATTTTCTGATTTTGACATATTATTGTAGTCTGACATATCTTCTATCATCTGTCGAAATTTTGAAGCAAAATGGTGAAAGGAAAGACCAAAAAATAGCGTTTTTCTGGGCCATGTTTTTTGGCGTTTCAACGAAGCAGAAACTGGTTCCAAAATGTGTGGCGCTCCGTCGGAATGAGTCAAAAGTCGCAAAAAATGAAATCGTAGTTATGCCTATAAGTGAATTCTACAGACTCTAAGCTTTACACTGATATGTAATACAACTCATTTCGACATCCCTATAGATCATAAAAACGAATATTAACCACGTTTGTTATGTCAGTTGATTTTCTAAATAACGGAGAAAATCGCTCTCAAAGTTCAGGCTGTGTTCATGCTCACAACCTGTTTCTTTCACGGGACAAAACAATACAACTGTCCTGCTTAGCGACGGCGTTTACGCTCCATCGCACGCACTACCGTATAAGGCGATAGCTTGGGTATGTAAGATAATCAACCAATCGCAGGACAGGTCTATCATTAGCGATTCTGACCAATACGGCAGCCCGAATGTAAACTTCGGCGCGTTTGTGTCCGTGCCGCTGCCGCCGCATGAATGAGTCGGTACGCGTTGTGTGTCGGCTGCGTTGTGGTTTGCCGCAATTTTTAACTCACAAACAATAGGAAACAGTAGAAAGAAAAGAAGGCACGCAGTGCGTCTTACGAGAAGCGTCTTTTAGCGAGGGCGTTGATCGCTTCCATTCTCCTCCCATACATGTTGTTGTCAATGGAAACTAAAGAGGATGCGTTTAGCAAGTACCAATACCTAAATAGAACCTGAGAACCTATTGTAGGCGGGCACGCAATGCGTCTTACGAGAAGCGTCTTTTAGCGAGGGCGTTCATCGCTTCCATTCTCCTCCCATGTTGTTGTCAATGGAAACTAAAGAGGATGCGTTTAGCAAGTACCAATACCTATTAAATAGAACCTGAGAACCTATTCTAAGCGGGGGTTCAAAAGACAGCATCGGTAGAAAAAGTCATTGAAGTTGATTAACGATAGTCGTCTTTTGAGATCGTGTTCTTTGCGTGTACTTAAAACCCTCAAATTACGCACATGGTCGTAATGTTGCAGAGCCTCAAAAACTGCTTTCGCGTCTTTTCTGCTGCAGCTGTATACAGCCGTAACATTATGAATTCCCGCCATATTAAAGGCACATTTCCTTTATAGGCGTTGCGTGCACAGTAATTATCGCTTATCAGAAGTATCAGAAGTATCAGAAGCAAAGGTTGATGTAGGCTTGACAGCTTCACGTTGGGTTTACAATGATTCTCAGTCACTTTTCTAATAGCATAGCATATAAAAAACAATTAACTTGTAGCTTAAGCGGATTTTTTTTTCTTTTTTTTTACATCACATGTGCAGTTACAATCTTTCTGCGTTTGAGAAGTGGATCATAAATAATAATACTGAAAAATATTCGGAATTAATACTTAGGCCTTCTTCACTTCGTTTTGTATTCACAAACCTTATCAGAAAAAAAAAATGATTGCTTGATTACTTTCGGGTAAAGGAACTACCGGAAAGGAACCGCATTTAATTTTCTTGTTAACGAACCTAAGCTAATAGCAAACCATATTTCATTGTGTGATTAACGAACCTTCAGAATAATCAATTGTATTACCCCCCTCCCCCAAGGGAAAAAAAAAAAGCATTTCAATGTCATGCGTTGTCAATAGCGATAAAAGGCCCGTTTTTATTTCGTAATGTGTCTCACTACTCCTCTGCTTATTTCTAAGGATGTGCCTCTCTTAATGATTGCGATTGATGTTCAACTATTTCTTTCACGCGAGCTTGAACAGGAAGAAGCTAAAATTCAGGCAAGGAGACGAGCTTTCTTCCATGAGATGCAATCATTAAGACACATCTATTCACGAAAGTTGTGTGATTGCTCATGTGCTAAAGAATTGTGTCCATTACATGAATCAGGCACTATACAAAACGGTTGAAATCTACTGAAAGTCGAACTTCGTTTTGTTTTTTGTTTTTTGTTCAATTTCATTTCAATTTTAAGCGGGGATAGACTAGAAATTAGTTTGTCTATACTGGCAGGAGACATTACAGTTTTCCAGTACATGCTCCGCATTTAAACAGTCGCCATATTTTCGTGGTCAGAATCAGATAATGGACACGTGATATATTATAAAAATGAAAATAGAAAACAACGAACACGCCATATGTACAAACATTATGAACTTCAATGAATTAAACTTACCTGTGATATTCTGCATAAAAAACAAGCACGCCGATTAAATGATTTAATATAATTGATAGAGCACACAGCGATATAATGCATGGCAGATCAAATCAAGTTCAATTGGTGAGAAAGCTAAATGAAGTTAAAAAGTTGACTTCTTTTCGTTTCTCTTTCAATTCATGAAAACAGAATTACATTGTATATCTATTGAAGAGGATTGTCTCTGTTGTGAACGATCGCCATATATAGCACTGTTAGTCTCCTGCGCAAATCCGAATCCCTAAATAATTTTTGCTTGATAATGTAATAACCCTGCTCATAATTTCATAAAGGACTCGCAAATTCAAAGTTTCAAACCGTATACTAAAACATTATATTGTATACGGTGTATTTCAAAAAACATTTTGAAAGCGTTGCGTGTTAGCATGTTAATAGCACCAATCTGCCTTCTATTTTCCGTATACGTAAAGCGCACAGAAACATAACCAAATGTTACAAAATACAGTGAAATGCATTGTACGGCGTGGTACTATCATTAGAAGTATATCCCATTCCTTTTTACTTTTATTTGCTTGAACCAAACCATGTGTCATTTTCGTAGCGACATCACTAGGAATTAGAATGTATGAAGATAATCGTTACTCATTTTCTTTTTGCGCTACTATTATAGCATTTACATTTTCCAACTTTTATTGACATGCAGTACTATGTTACTGTATTGTTACGATTACGAATGTTGGTTATGAATCCAAAAGACTGGTTTATTAATCGAACTACAAAGGTAATAGCTGTTTTGAAAGTAGTTCGATACAAGTTCAAAACGCGATCGAAGTCATTGTCATAGGGGGAACTGATAGCTCTAGAAAACTTGTTTAGGCTAGTAAAGATTGCCGTATAGGCAATCTTTGTAGAAAGTTTTGACTTAGGCCGTCTATTGAGTATTTTGAGAAATTTAATAAAGAATTATTTGTTTTGATTATGTCAAGAATTAGTTTGAACTATGAGAATAAAAAGGCGCGGTTACCCAAACAATGTCGTAGTTCGATTAGACAGTCATGATGGGTAAAGTGAATTCATGACTTGACTAATCCTTACTGAATTGATGATCACTTCTGTAAACCATCAGCTATGTCTTGTAATCGTAGTCAAAATTCTTTTGAGCGATGAGACGAAAACCAACAAACAAAATGCCGTGTATCATCGCTCGAGATTCCAACATTTGGCGTCACCCGACCAACAATAAGTGACAAATCAAATGGAATATTATGTTGTGGGATAGCAGACTGTGTTACGATTGTTAAATGTTTCGAGCAATTGTTTAAAAAAAGAGAGAAAATGAGGCAAAGTTCAAGAAATTAGAAAAAAGCACGTAAATGCAGGCGATCATGTTTGATAATCATAGTAAGAGATTACAATCGGCCGTGCGGATGTATATGATTGCCTTATTTACATGTCTGATTTCTGTAAACTATGTGATATTTAAATTTAAGTTCCCTTCCCTCCTTGATAGAAGTTTTGTTGGGTTTTCGCTATAGGCATTTATTAGGAAACGCTGTAAAAACGACAACAAATGCCTACTATACATCAAGAGATGACCTATACATACATGAAACACAAAAAAATCTCTACGTTCTGATATAAATCAACTGCTTGTTTGTTTGTTTGTTTGTTTATTTGTTTGTTTGTTTTGAATTACCATGGTCTTTGTCGGGGGAAAGATGAAGAAAAGTAGTAGAGTGTATCACTCTCAAATCCGGATGATTGCGATAAGTGTGTATCCCCGCCCTTTCTATACAGGTAAACGATTTAAGCTTGGTATGCTATTATAAAAGCCTGCATGTGTCACGCGGAAGAACTGATTCCGTGATCACTTTTAGCCTTTCATAAAATTCACGTTTTAAGATGGTAACGATAGCTTGTAGGAGATAGAGTAAGTTAGTGTCACTGACTGTGGTTCTGAACACAAAAGGAGGCTGAAAAATTCCTTTACAAATTAGCAGACATAATGCCGATCCTCTAACACTGTTGCTCCATTCCGTCATTGATTCTGCTATTAATGGCGAAGAAAGAATACTGGTTGCGTGATTATCCACCCCTTGATAGCAGGAAGTTTACCTTTCATTGTTTAAGGCTTCGTTGATGCGGGGTTTACTCGGATACAAGGCGTGAACATTGCCGTCCGAGTTCTTTCATTCGAAATTCCTCAGAATACGCAATTCAATGGGCAATTAGCGCTGCTACTTGGCAAAGCTGTTAGCCAACCCAATTGTCCCAATTCTTTGCAGACTTGACCTCTCACAATCCATGTCAGCTACACGCAATACACGGCAAACAGCTTTCATTACAAACATTCTGATTAAAAAACAAAACAAAATGAAGAAGCACACTTTTGAGTAGCGACACAGCTTTCTGTCCCTTTCTCAAATAGGTCCTACTTCTAAAAAAATACAGAGATGACTAGAGTCAGAATATCCTCCAAAGGGAACACGAGCTATCTGGGCATTAATAATGTTTGTCTTCCTATTTCTCTCCATGCCGTCACGGCCCAAACCATCATAAGTAATAAGGCAATAAGTTTCATTAACCAGGGAAATAATAGTACGCATTACACACATTTGGCGAATTATCACACAAATTGTCGACTTTATAAAAACGAGAATAATTGACAACTTAGGCCCTACTATATCTCCAGAGATGAACTTTAAACAGCAAGTCACATACCAGGGAACGAAAGTTATGATTATTTGAACAAATTCATTAATGAGGCCAATTAATAACCGTTGTAAAAGTACACACACGCATAAAAAAGGTTTCGAGTTCGATATGTGATCATTGTATTAGCTCATAGATAAAGTATCATAAATTTTGCGTGATCGTTCGTTGGAATTATTTTTTTCAGTGCGATTTGTGCGTCATGTCAATCACCACTCATTGAAATGGAGTGCATGTATCAAACGAAACTCGCTGGTCATGCAATCAATAGCCTTGGTCAGCTCACTATTATTGCGTAATTCTATAGCCCTCGCCGCTTGGCCGCCGACGCCGCCGCGCGCACCATGCTTTGTTTTGTCTTCAAAGGGGTCAAGAGCAATGCCTCATTAGCATACACCCTAGCAACGGAGGCGGAGTCTCGATCTGGCAAGAACAATAGGTGCGAAACGCAACGCAAAGGCGAGCGTTCGAAAAAAAAATGTAACCGAAAAAAATTGTCTCAGAAAAACGGTGATTTGGGACACTTGTACTCATTTTCACACGCTGAAATTTTCTGTACAAACAGATAAAACATAAAGGAATCAAAATCCGTCATAAAAAAATTTCGACCCGAGTAGTGCTTCCCCTTCATTTTCGGCTCATTACGGGAAAACTCCCCGTGCGACTTATGACTCATTTTGTCGGAGCGCCACACAAATTTGGATTGAGCGCCACAGATAGGTTCCGCCCCTAACAACGACCAGAGTGATCTCATTGGTCAGTTTGCTGCTTGCCGCTAACCGAAGCGTGAAGCTCACACACTGCCCAGTCGACTGGTGCGTGCAGGCGGGGTGCGCTATGCCCAGCCGCTTCTCCTGGCATCCTGGTCACTGATTGGTCGGTGAGGAGACCGCCGACGCTGTGCTTGAATGAGCATTTCGAGAGTTGCTAGGGCTTGCCTTCTATTGTCTGGAGTGAAATCTGACTTGCGTGTCTCTTGATCGCGATTGCGTTGCGAGGAAAACTTTTAGGGTGCTTTTCTCGAAACAGTGATTTCCCAGACGTCTCGACATGCTCTCTTTTAAACATCGATATCTCCGCAGCCGATTATTTTTATAAGATGTGTTATATATCAATTTAAAGCAGAAAGATTAGGAAATTATGCCATGCAATTTTCAAATAATTGACCTCGCCCGACTTTAGGATCATTTTGTTGTAGCAGGTCACATTTGATTCTCACACTATTCTTCCTTACCACTCTCTGCGTTCCTTTCTCTACCGTCTCCACTAGTGCAACTTCAACTTCTAGCCCATTACTGTCCTCCACTCTTCACTTTTTGCCCTCCTCACAACCCCCACATGTCGCTTCCCTCTTCATTTCTCCTCTTTCTAGAGTCCTCTGCCAAACAACGATGCGGTTAAGGACTACATACACATGGTGTCACGGAAAATCTTTCTTCTTCATTTACTTCACCATGCAAACCTTCAAACAACACATAACTATTACTGGCAAAATCTTTATGCACTTACTGCTTGACACAACTGAATTGTAATATACTGTTTTTCCTGTACACACCTCTTTCTATCTATCTATATGCATAATTATACTTTGTATTGTATTATACTATATCCATTATTATACTTTATACTTATACAAAAGTGTAATGCCCGTGAAGCGTCTGGTGTCATTGATCAATCACCACTTGATGACTTCATCTCCTTAAAGAACTCATTTCATCCCACAATCAAACTAACATTCTAGCCTAACCGAGGTTCCCTTCTTGGACGTCTTGGTATAAATCAAGAAAAGAACACTCCACACCACCCTCTACTCTAAGCCCACTGACAGTCATGCTTATTTAATTCCCGAATTCCTGTCACCCTTCCCATACCTTGCAAAGTGTCCCCTGCAGTCAAGCGTTACGCATTCGTAGAATCTGTTCAGAAGAGGTAAATGCCTCACAGGGAATAACACAACTACAAGAAGGTACGTACATGTAGTTACCCTGGACCATGTCTCCATAGGTTAAGAGTTGTTATGTGTATGATTATCCCAAATGTTTCTCTTGTCTTTTTTCAAATTGTTGCCAATTGTTTGTAAATAATGTGATTTTGATCTGATTTAATAGAACATATAGAAAAAACACAACTACAAGAACATGTATCACATTATTTACAAACAATTGGCAACCTATTAAACAGATGTCCAGAAAGCTGTAGATAAAGCTTCTACCATCCCCCGAGAAGACCTTTTGAAATACAGAACTAAAAAGCCACTGTAGAGGACGCCCTTTGTTGTATTGTTTTACCCAAATCTAAGAAAATTTTCTCATGTTGTGCGTGAACACATCCCCACTTTTGCAGCAGTCAGAGGACATGAACTAATATTCCCCGAGGCTCCGATTGTATCCCTTCGCCGCAGCCGATCTCCCAAAGACCTCCTGGTCTCAGCCAAAGTGCACGACCAACGACGAGGCGGACACACATGAAAACAGACCAAGGGGATCAAGCATGCAATGCCAATAAATGCAGCATCTGTCCACTGATTGAGAACACAAACATATTCTCCAGCAGCGTCACTGGCGAGGGATTCCACATACTGCAACATACTGACTGTAAATGCAGTTACGTAATTTACTTGATCACATGCCCCCGATGCCGAAAGCAATATGTCGGCAAAACTACTACAACATTATACACACGCATGAACAACACCAGCTCTGACATCCGCAAATATAACACAAAAAAAGCGTAAACAAATCCCGGTAGCAGAGCATTTCAGCGCACATGAACACACAATCGACGATGTACGCGTCACGGGCATTGAACTTATCCACACAAAAAAAAAAGAAGCTTAAATCAGGTCACTCTGAAACGAGAATCATATTGGATCTCGAAACTCAAGACACTCACACCGTATGGTATTGATGTAGATGAGTAATAAAGAATATTATTTTGGCAACGCAGATGATTATTATTCCTGAGTTAGATGATATGCAATTTATTGGGATGGACATAACGTTTATAAAGGATTGATATTTTGATGTTGCATTGGTTGATTATTAGGTACTGTTATATATTCAGCTATCTTACAATGTGTATAGAATGAATAATATATATAATATATGATCGTGTGTATATGTGTGTATGAATATGAGTATTATGACGTATGTGGATATAGATAGATAGAGAGATAGAAAAGGTGTGTACAGGAAAAACAATATATTGCACTGTGCGACACAGTTCTGTTATACCACGCAGTAAGTGCATAAAGATTTTGCCAGTAATAGTATACAAACAATAATTGTTTATGAGTGCAATGGACAGAATATTTCATGAGGTGAAAGTTTGAAAGTTTGAAAGTTTGAAAGTTTATTTACTCACAACCAAAACTCTGGGTATCGGAGTCCAATGAAAAACACACAGCACATTATAATATCAATAAATAATAATTGCAAATAACTCTGAAAAGTGTACAAAACAACTATAACCCCCCCCCCCAAAAAAAAAAAAATAAGAATGAAATGCGATTGATGAAAAGAAAAGAAAATGTACAGAAATATACAATATATACACGATATATGGTGAAAAAACAAACCAAAACAAAACAAAACAATGACGAGAGAGTGAAAGAGAGAGAAGTGATATGGAGGTGAAGAGGGAGAGTGAGCAGGACACAAGACTGGTGAATTAACAAAAGATATACGAGTGACTTTTGGTTCAGGAAAAAAAAAAGAAAAAAATAGAAACAGAAAAAGGAAAAACGCAAAGACATACGGAAATTAATTCATACGCTAAGTGAACAAGAATGAAGGAAATATGGAGACGGGAACGAGAAGAAGAAGAAGACGTAGAGAGATGGAAAAAAAAGGGAGGAGAGAGTGAAAAGACAAATAAATTATAAATCAATTGTAAAGAAGGCACAGCCTGTAAAAAATGCATGTAGTATTTGCAAAAAGGATAAAAATACTAATAATCTAAACATGTGTCATTATATAATTACAAAACTTGGTTAAATTAGAAAGGACTGTTTTCTTTTGACAATTAAATAATAGATCCATCTTCATAGTGTTTGGGTATTTCCAGTAATATTTTTTCAAGTATTTCTTTCGTTGTTCATTAAAGAGTCTACACTGAAAAATGTAGTGAAATTCATCACCAATTTTCTCTTCATTACAATGGGTACACAATCTTTCGTTTCTTGGAATCTGATTGTATCTTCCAGAAACAATTGGCAGTTTATGATTAGCGCAACGGAATTTGCATTACATTTTTGCCTGTGAATCATTAAGGTGTCGAAAATACTTCTCAAAATGAAGATCCTGCTTAAATATTCGACAATTTACACATTGAGAATTTTTGTCTGCATTACTATGCCACTCTTGTTTATAAATATCATTTAATCTGGTACTAACTAAACTTTTGAAGCCAGCTAAAGTGAGATGTGATGCTTGGCAGTTCCAAATTGCAGTTAGACCTAAGTTGTTAAATATTTCTTTTATCCTAATTACCCATGTCATCGAATTTTCTTGCCTGGCTGATAAAACGTATTGAAAATTATTCATAACATGCGCTATCTTTGACATATTACTGTTAACAAGTTTAAACCAAAACATTAACATCCGAAGGGTCACTGTTTTTTGTAATCTATCTTTACCTATTTCTCCGTAAACCATACAATTTGGAGTTCGCTTATGTAATCCAAGAAGTTCCTTACAATATCTTCAAAAGAAAGTTTCAATTTGGGCGAGGTCTTCAAAACCCCAAATTTCACAGCCGTAAAGCAAAATAGGCATGCTCAAATGTTCAAATAGCTCTAGTTTTACGTCGATTGGAAGGAGGAGAGGTAAGATTTTACTTTTCATGGAATACAACGCTCTTTTGGCTTGGGTTACTTGTTTGTTTATAGCTTTCTTAAAATTATTATTATAATTGAACGTCGTTCCTAAGTAAGCATTATCATCGCAGACACAATTTTTTTCATCTCCGAAAAGAAAGGTAGGAGCTGTTCTAACTTTTCCACGGGAAAAAATAACTATCTTAGTCTTAGCAGTATTAACGGTCAGATGCCGCAATTGGCAATAATCAAATAAAGCATCAAGAGCTAACTGGAGTTCCTCAGCATTTTTAGCCAACGCACTCGTATCATCTGCATATAGTAATCTGAATAAATCAACAAACACATTCACTTCTTCGGTTGAACACGTTTCATTGATACCTGACGAAAGAGAATCCAGGCCAGGGTATCTCTGAGACAGAAATGACGAAAAATCGTTTAAATACAACGAAAATGATATTGGTGATAAATTCTCGCCTTGTTTTACACCTATGTTACTCTTTTTAAAATCTGATTTAGAATTGATATAAAAAAACGCAGGATTTTGACTTTCTATAGATATCCTTAACGACCCGGAGTAATTTACCATTAATTCCATGGTCAAACAATTTCAACCACAGTGAAGATCTATCAACCAAATCGAATGCTTTTTTTTTTGTAATCAACAAAAGCTGTATAGATCCTTTTCCTTCTCTGTGAATAAAAAATCAAGAATAGCATGTAATGAAAATACATGGTCCATAGTTGAATATCCGCATCTAAAACCAGCTTGTTCCTCTCCTAACAGGCATTGTGATTCTACAAACAAAGTTACTCTATCATTTAATACTGCCGTGAATAGCTTCCCAACACAGCTCAATAATGTAATACCTCTGTAGTTGTTAACACAATCTCGTGAGCCCTTCCCTTTATACAATGGTTTTATCAAGCCGTTTACCCAATCTGTTGGGACAATGCCACTGTCGAATATAAGATTAAACAATTTGGTTATCAACTTGACCAAATTTTTTGAACTATTCTTCAGAAGTTCATTCAAAATCAAATCAAGGCCTGGTGCCTTGTTATTCTTAAGTCGTTTCATTTGCTTGACAACTTCCGATATTTTAATCTCTCTGTCTAATTCTTCATTTGACATATCATTAAGCAGTGCTTCAATACCAGCATCATAAGATCGTACGTTACCACTACCCAAACTTTTAAAATGATCATAAAAATCATGCGATGATAGTTCTTGAGATGTTTCACAGTATCTATTCTTCCTATTAATCAGTTTCCAATAATCTTTCGGATTTGAACTTTTTAAATTCCTTAGCGCTGAATTTAATTGCCAGGTATGATTTTGCTTCTTTAACTCTTAACGTGCCATGGTCGCCGAACGGCGACCTTAGTCCTGACGTGCCATGGTCGCCGATCGGCGACTAAGAAGAGCGAGAAAAACATTGATCATTAAAGTTCTTGTAGTACCGTAATGTATTACACCAAGAAACTGCCAATAATATGTATTGGTAGCTGATTAGCATAGCCATCGTTTCCACTAAAATTATGAGCATGCTTATATTGGAAAATTTTGAGTAAATACATGATTTTTCAGCTAGATGTATTTTTTTTTTCGCGTCGGAAAAATCCGAAGCGAGCGAGCGCGAGATATGTATGGATCAAAAGTATCATTGCTAAACCACGCGGTTGTGTATGCTATTGAATCTGCGTGTATTGGATATGCGGTTCCACTCGCATTGTTCTGCTTGGATGCTGTCCTGCGGGAAGCTGCTTTTATTTTGTCTCTCAAAGAGGGTCAGCTTTCGTTCGTCGGTCAAGTCTTTCATCCTTTTGTTTTGGTGAACGTCACTAATCGCCCCCACGCTAGCATAGGAATTGCGCGCGGACAAAGGCCTGCCGATTTCAAAAGGGGTATATCCCCCCCCCCCCCCCCCACGCCCGCGGTCCGCTTAGACAAAAGAAGGATTAGTAGGTTCTTCCTTCTCCAGTGGACAAAAGACACTCTTCCAGGGCTCGGGAAAATTATTTTAGTTTCAAATACAGGATCTGGGACTAAAGGACTGAGATTTGGGAATGAATTACTGAGGCAGAAAGAGATATTGTTAAGACAAAATAAACAGCTAGTATCTTTGGAATCGTACAATTCTAGAAAGCAATTTTTTTAATCATTTGAAAGAGGAGATGTTGCTCTAAAACTTTCTCACACAGTCAAGGCAGCGTTCTATTGAAGAAAAAACACGACTGATTCTTTTTTTCCATACTACACAAAATTTTGCAATAATTTTTTTTTTTTTGGATGTATCAATTATTTCTGCAATATTCCAGGTTCAGATAGATATTATGGCAAACTGACTACATGACACGAAAGAACAAACATTTCTTGATATATGTTGTGTGGAACTCAATTCAAAACAGTCAATAGTTTCAGAGATATGGCGGTTTACTTTTAAATTTCATCGTCAGTCCAGTTTCGAAACGTTCTGGCGTTTATAGGTAAGAACCTCTGACACGTTAGGGGTTTTGGGCCTGGCACATTAAGAGTTAAACGGATAACATTTTTGTACATTTTACTTTTACGTTTCATTTCACTCTCACTATGATCAGTTTTAGTTCGACGGAAGACATTTCTTGCTTATATAAAATCTTTTCTTGCATCAGAATATTCCTTATCAAACCAAGGATTTGCGTGAAATTTGTTTCGGCGTGCCTTGAAATTCTTTGCTCTAGACTCAATAACCATATTACACGCAACTGCAGCATCTAAATAGATATTACGTAGATTACCAGCGATCTTATCAATTTCACTTTGAGAGATATTTCCTTTAGTAAGTGTCTCTATGTAATCTATTGATGCAAGTATTTCTACATCATCACAATTTTGAACGAACATATTTCTTTTCTTATCCTCCCATTTGATCTTGATTGACTTTTCATCATTACAATTACCTACGTCTCTTCTGAAATATGAAATGATTCATTCAACGAGGCGCAGCCGAGTTGAATGGATCTACATTTCATCTTTCACCGAATGAAATATTCTGTCCATAGCATGAATGAAAAACATTTATTATTTGTTTTATATAACGCCTAAAATAGATCCTTCTCATTTGATGTTTTATCAATTTAGAAACGAGAGAGAATCTGAGATCGTCACTGAGCGCTTTACGCTTTTATAGCCTAGCGCTTAGCGCGCTGTCGCATACACACTCTGCAAACGCGTAGTGAGTCGGGCTTTCAGCGAGCGTGCAATGGAGCAAATCGTATGGATCCAAAATTGCACGGTAAATGGAGCCGCATTCTCGCTATCGCCAATGACGTAAAAAGTACCCGGATGTTGATTTAAGCGTCATTTACGGTGCATTATGGGATAGTCCCGTAGCAAAGTCACTTCCGTTCGTACGCGCGTGATACGTGACTAATGCTATTTACACACACAACCGACTGTATTCCACGTGTACTTCCTGTTTTCTCGACTTGAATTACAGCTTTAATATGATTTGAAATTTCTCCATTCTCAAGAAATTGCTGTTAATACGACTATTGGTTGTTGCTGCGAAGCTGCCATGTGTTGTTTGCACGACAATAAATGAAAAAAAAAAAATCTGCAGAAATAGGACCCTTACTGCCATGCGAGACGTGACGTGGCCGCGTGGGTGAAGTTTGCGGGTGACTCCGCAGCGTAGTACGTGCACGCGCGACTTACTAGTAGTTGTAACTACGCCTAGTGCCTACGTACTTACTTGGAAGAAGTTGCTTCGGAGACAGGATAAGTTTGAGATCACGGTTCGTTCCCGATTGTTTCGCGACTTTTCGACTGAGAAAAAGATGGGCATTCCATGACGATATCCAGGTGGGTGAATATTTTCCAGCATATTTTCAGCGTATGCAGAGACGACTGATCTGTGATGTGCACATCGATCGCATGATCAAGCAGTACGCTGTACCGATATGATTGTGTTAGCTTATGCGTGCAGTGCTAATGGTGTATGCTAATGCAAGGCCGGCCGCCGGCGGCCTAGGGCAATGCATGCGGGGACAACAGTGTACGAGTATGACAGGCAACTCGCTGGCTCGGGCGGTTTACTGTACTAGTATCCGTGGTCGGTGCGGCGCTATAGGTATTAAAGGTACACGTATGTTGCGACACGGATTGTCGCCCCTACACGGATTGTCGCCTCCTGCTCGGGGCGACAATCCGTGACGGGCGTTGGCGGCACGGATTGTCGCCCCCTACACGGATTGTCGCCTCGAAGCACATTTTGCTGGGTAATATCGTTCTGGACATAATCATTGAAATACTTGAATCATTGAAATACACATAACTTACATGGCTACATCCATGCAAACATGCCATGTAAAAAGTCACGGTGAGGTTTGAAGGAAGTGTGTATGTGCGCGTGCACATGATGATTTAGAGTCCGTTTGTGCGTGCGTGTGTGTATGTGTGTGTGTGTGATGGAAGAATGTGTTTATTAAGTCAGTTTTTTGCGTATGTGTTTTTTAGCTGCGCGTGGGGAGGGATACCTAGTAAGCTGTTGCTGGCATAAATGTTGATATTGATTGTATCAGCAGCTTTGATGAATTTGATGAGTTTGTTTGGCAGATTTGTATATGAATTCGAAGTGGAGCTTGCGTGCGGGCGGATGCTGCTTTTCTGCATACGGTCCATTATGTCTTATTTATCATTATTGGGAAATCGTTTCATCAGGAAGGATGTGGTATCGGTTCGGGTGTGCGTCGGTTTGTGGGAAGGGGGTTACATTTCGTTATTGCAAAAGTTTGTTATTCTGAAGGCTCATTCGTCCGAAGGCTCATTATTCCGAAGGTTCGTTATTCCGAATTTCATTTTTTGACCAACGAACCACTAGGTATAGGGAATTGTGTGTTTCGGATAAATGAAGCCTCGGAAAAAACGAAACTTCGGAATAACGTACCTTCGTGTGTGTGTGTGTGTGTGTGGCCGGGAAGGTGTGGGACAGCGATAAAAGATATACAATGAGAACGAATTTAGTATTTCTCTATAGTCTTACCCACTTTACGCTCCGTGGATATTACATTTTTTTTTTTTATTGTATTCGGGTGTGGGAGGGGTGTCCGAATGTTCTAATGATTTTTTTTTTCTGGAAATGTAATAGGCTTCGCTTTATTATAACAATCTCCTTAACATAACCCAGAAAGTCATGAATATCGCTGCACAATGACAGCATTGTCTATTCCATAATAGTCCGGGAGCCAGCGGGGGTCAGCCTAGCTGAAAAGGTTACCAATTTTTATGTGTATAGCAATCTAGTACATATGCCCCTGAGTATGGAAATGCACGTCTGGCTGGTCATCGGTGGTGGGTGTGGCCAGGAGGGCCACAAAAAGGACCCCCCAAAATTAGGCTAGCCTAGCTGGAAAAGTAACCCCATGAAAACCACTGCAACTTGTTCGTTACACTTACAGGATAAATGAATGACCATTGCCAGACGTTTTAAGTGGTGGGGGGTAGCCGCCAGACGCTCTTAAAGGCCCAACTCCAGCTAGGCTAGCCTAGCTGAAAAAGTAACCTTATGAAAACCACTGGAACTTGTTCGTTACACTTACAGGATAAATGAATGACCATTGCCAGACGTTTTAAGTGGTGGGGGGTAGCCGCCAGACGCCCTTAAAGACCCAAATTTTTCCAGCTAGGCTAGCCTAGCTGAAAAAGTAACCTCATGAAACCCACTGGAACTTGTTCGTTACACTTACAGGATAAATGAATGACCAGTGCCAGACGTTTTAAGTGGTGGGGGGTAGCCGCCAGACGCCCTTAAAGACCCAAATTTTTCCAGCTAGGCTAGCCTAGCTGAAAAAGTAACCTAATGTAACCCACTGGAACTTATTTGTTACACTTACAGGATAAATGAATGACCAGTGCCAGATGTTTTAAGTGGTGGGGGTTGCCGCCAGACGCCCTTAAAGACCCAAATTTTTCCATGCCCGCAGCTAGGCTAGCCTAGCTGAAAAAGTAACGGAATGTAACCCAGTGGAACTTATTTGTTACACTTACAGGATAAATGAATGGCCATTGCCAGACGTTTTAAGTGGTGGGGGGTAGCCGCCAGACGCCCTTAAAGACCAAACTTTTTCCAGCTAGGCTTGCCTTGCTGAACAAGTATACTTTGTGAAACCCACTGGAACTTGTTCTTTATACTTACAGGATATGCATGACCGTTGCCAGACGTTTTAAATGGTGGTTGTGGGGGGGGGGGAGCCGCCAGACGCCCTTAAAGACCCAATTTTTCCAGCTAGACTAAGCTATAGCCTATATATAGCTGGAAAAATAACCTCCTGAAACCCACTGGAACTTGTTCTTGTGATACACTCAAAGGATAATTGAATGATCGTTGCCAGACAATAGCCGCCAGACGCCCCAAAGACCAAACTCTTACCAGCTAGGCTAGCCTAGCTGAAAATTAGGAAAGTAACCCCATGAAACCCACTGGAACTTGTTCTTACACTTACAGAATAAATGCATGACCGTTGCCAGACGCTTTAAGTGGTGGGGCGTAGCCCCCAGACGATCTCAAAGACACAATTTTACCAGCTATAAAGTTCACATATTTCAGAAATGATAGCAGTGTAATTCCATAACAATACCGCTAGCTTGCGAGTTCACCTGTCTATAATCTATGCATGCCTTATTCTTTTGTTCTGCTTCCTTGAGCCCCAACTCATGCATTCTTATGGTGACTCTCCCATGTCATCATCCTTGTTCATTGCAATTTGCTCTATTTTTTGAAAATATTCTTATTCCTCATCCCAATTATCACAAATTCTGAAACTCTGTCCTCAGTAAAACTAATTCATAGTTGTACAAATGTAAACATCTGAGAATCACCCGGAGGTCTCCTTTAATGGGGGAGTTTCTTGAGCGCACATGGAAACATGCTTTGAAATATTAATAGGGCAAGTGTTGAGACAAAATACTGTAGAAATATGAGAATATACAGTGCTGTGGTTTTGGTAGAAGAAATAGGGTATCTGTATTATTTTTTTTTTTTGTCCTCAGTGATAACCAAAAAACTTATTTGGAAAGAATAATAGACGTCAAAAAAGAATTGCCCAATCAAACATGTCGGGATTTTTCTCAAACATCAGTGTTCTCATTTTCTTTGCAGTGTTAAAAAAAAAAAAAAAAAACAGGGCCGGGTACAGTATCCGGATGGAAATTGGTGGGATAGGCGTAAACCCGCGGGTATTATAATATACTGACGTGAAAAAAAAAAAAAAAAAACAAGACCAAAAACTACTTTCTTTCTGTGCCCTGGGGAGAAATATTCATCAATTGCATTTTGGAAATGTTGAAAATCACAACTTTTGATGAAATTGTGTCCTACAGTATCTCTTCTTATATGAAGGTTTTTTTTTTATAATTAAGTTTCTTTCCTCTATGACCATGATAAAACAGACCCCTGATGATTAAAACAAAAGACAATCAAAACTTGGCAAATGAACTCTTTGGACATTAGCAAAAGGGAATACATTAACAGTTTTTGCAAACACTTTATACAATTGTCTAATACTCCATCAAGCTCATAAAAAATACAATTCTACTGCAACAAGAAATCCATTCAGTAAGACTCGTCCTCGGTGTACATAGCTTAAAATGCCAACTTTTAAAAAAAATAATGCCCCAGCTCAAAAATTTACTTTGAAAAGGGGAAGTAAAGCTCAACACCTTTGGCCTATGACTTTTTAGGTACCATATCACCTTACGGTTGAGGAGATGGGTAAAGAAAAATTATTAACGAAATAAAACTTATAGGAACATGCTTCACATTACCTCACCGTTTTCTTCTCTTAAGAAAGAAACGGAATCTGATAATTGTTCAAGAGTGTTTTTGAACATAGTACACTGCAAAAGCAGAAAAAATCAGTGTTTTTAAGAAACATAACTCACAACAACAAGGAATTCCTGTCGTGTCTAGTATTGCACGTTTTTTTTTTTTTTTTTTTTTTTTTTTGAGGGTTTTGGATGCTAATATTTCAAGACAAGTTTATGCTCCGGCACTTCAATGAGCGTAAATGTAAAGTAATGATCAACCTCTCTTGCCAATAAACTCAACATTTGCTGTTCTTCAGTAAAGCATATGACAGAAACATATGAGAAACATGTCTAAAATTCATATGAATAAGCTCAGTCACAGCAACAACAAAAATATTATGTTTTCTATAAACTAATACTGCATGTACTTAGTTTCGAGGGATTAAGATGCAAAATGTTATGACAAAAGCCCCTACGTGGCTACCAGCAATTAAACATCCTTCAACTTCTTTAGCAAATGAGCTCATGTGTATCATCTTCTTGTTGAGAAGACGAAGATGAGTAATGATAAAATAACCAAACTATCAACTTTCCTTAACATATTTTAGATGAAATCATTATTGCCTTCTCGTAACGAAATTGAAAAAAAACTGAACATCTGAAATTGTTCAAAATCGCTTCTTGATAACGATGAAAGCAAAGGAAACTTAGTGTTTGTAACCACTATGACACGTGTCTACAGATCTGTCATGCTCATAAGAAACGTAACTCAGAGAAATATAATTTTATACAGTAAGTACTTGGTTTGGAGGACATTTAGATGCCAACTTTTCAAGAATAATACACCAGCACTGACATTAACTGATGAAAAAAAGGAATGCTCAGCTTCTTTATCCAATTAGCTCATAGGTAATTCCTTGTAGTTGGAAAAAAAAAACGAGTAGACATGAAAATATAGACTTCCCGTAACATGTATCACAGGTCATGATCTCCACATTTGCTCCTCTTAACTTAAAAGAAATAAATATATATTTAAATTTGTTTTAAATGACCTTTAAAGAATATGAAGAAAAAATTCTGTGTCTGCAAAGGCTTGACACGTGTCTAATACTGGGTCACGCTCATATTAAACGTAGCTCACAGGAACAAGGAATTCACGTGTGTATAAAATATACTGCAGAGAGGGTGCAAAGTTGAACCCTTTATTGAGGGTGCGAAAGTGTTCCCTTGGGTACATCTTTCCACCCACACTAAGTGGTGTTAGATTGCACCTCTTCGTGAGGGTGCATCTTTCCACCCACATTAAGTGGTGCTAAGTTGCACCTTTCTTGAGGGTGCTATCTTGCACCCTTTACCTTTCGGCGCACCTTTGCACCCCGTGTAGCCTTTACATCTTGGTGCAACTTTACATCCTTTCGTGAGGGTGCAAAGAAACACCCAAAGTTCCAAGATTGTGCCTTGTTTTGAGGGTGCAATCTTGGAACTTTGGATGCTACTTTGTACCCGCAGGAAAGGGTGAAAGTTACACCCTCGGGAGCAACTTTGCCCCCTTGAAAAAGGCGCAACCTCGTACCTTTAGGTGCAACTTTATGCCCGAAGGATGCAAGAATGTACCCTCTCTTGAGGGTGCAACCTTGTGCCTTATTGGTATGATGTTGCACCTATGTGGTGCTTATTTGCTCCATGACTGCTGCAAAATTGCTCCTTCAAAGGAGCAAGTCAGTGTCACTGCCTGCTCCTTTACAGGGGCAATATTGCCCATCATCTCAAGGTGCAACTTAGCATCACAAAATCGGGTACGATTTAGTTCCTTAACTACTCTAAACCTTGAATAGTGCGAACTGATGTAAGCCTATTTGCTCAGCATATAACTTATGTTGTTGTTGCACTCTGCAAAGTAAATAGGATTAGTGTAACTTGGATCTTGTGAATCATGAAATGTGTGTGCGTGCAGAATTTGTGAGTTGTGAAAATGTTAATGTAAAAGTTAACTTAGTTGTGTTTGAATAATATACTGAAACCAAAAATTTACCCAATTACCTTTTCAATAAGGTGAGCACTATATATATCAAACAGTTAACCTTCTCGGCAAGAGTATACATCTGCATGTTTAAGGAAGAGGTGAAAATATGATATGCAGTTGTCTGGATACGTTTTATTCAAAACGTTCTTGAATGCGTATTCACATAATCTATAAGAATAACATATGCTTCTTACCAGTACTCAAAGCCTCTAAAACAAGAGCATGCTTCTTACACTTCTAAAGTATACACCATATCCTAAAAACAAAATGTAAGAGGATTTAAGAAGCTGTTTGTATGCATTCAAACGAATTCATATTTCTATCTAAAATCTAAAACGTGTCTTGTAAAAGGGGAATTCGTTTTATAATGACGATGCCAATTGTCTTAAAGTCCTTATCACGACATGTCTTGGAGTTCACGCTTATTGAAAACATGAGATTCTTGGCACGTAGATTACAACTATGGTTTAAAGAGTTAACTGAGATACGCATACCGTATACGGGCATTTCGATGAAAACAATTAAATACAACTTCGGTACTGTAAATAATATGAAAATCAAACTTGATACCAGCCCTTATCGACAACCAATACAGACTATGGAGGACTGCAGTTATAATTGTGTTCAGATATTGTTTTGGGTGATACACGCATGCCGACTGATTTAGGATCAATTCGAGTCCCTCGAGCTGAGATTCCGGAACTGCAATGAGCAAACCATCATGATGCATAACAAAGTGACTGAGATAATGCATGCACCAGTTTCTGTTTCGTTGTTCTATACACAGAAAGTTGTTTCGTTTTCCAATCCTGTGCAGGCACACAGAGATTTACAGAATTCAATCATCTTTGGCTATAACGCCATGGTCGCGTGCAAAATGAATGCAGCTTATCTAACTTAACCTATAGTTACTGAATAGGGGACTACTGTATATTCAATTTATACATTATTAATCGGATAATAGAACCTGTCAAAGAGTAAATTGCTGATATCATATACCATTGTCAAATTCACTTTCTGTTCTATACATATGTATCAATGGAATGTTATGAACCACTTCAGCATTACCAATCATTATCATAATTATTTCCCTGAAACGGCTGCATTAACTGTATGAGCGGGAAGAGTTTGGCATCATTCATAGCAAGAGTCGTGACTACAAGACTAAATACAGTGTACATGTATTAAAATACAAGGTTTTAGGACACTTTGAATCATCCCCCCCCCCCAAAAAAAAAAACAACAACAACAACTTAGTGAAATGTTGTACAATGTATGCCCTACACACTAAGAAAAAAAGGTTCAATAAGGGATCTAGAAGGGTTCGAAGTCGCGAAAATGGGTGCAAACTACACGATTTGAGAAAATGGTGGAACTTTGCTTCTTATATGGTTCATTTTGGGTTCGATCTTGCCACGGTCATTGACGGTGCAATATTACGCCCCAAACTAGTCTCAAAACAAAGGCCATCCTATGGTGTTGCTTGGTACTAAAATGCAATATTACATATCCTTGTGCTGATATTATGAACATATATTTTTTGATATCAGGAAACTTAAATTTCTTTCATATTCTTTAATCATTCATCGAGAGTATCTTTTCAAATTAAGTTGACTCCATGATGAAAGGGGTCTACTAAAAAAACAAAAGTAGAATACCTGATTGCTTGTCTGGTATTGACCAATCACATTGTACACATAACCTAGGAGGTTTAACAGATGAAGTTCCAACTGGATGTAATTATTCAAATAGTCGTCAGATTTCTATTGCTGTACAAAACAATTCCACAGGTGCATTTGTGCCTTCGCTGATCGGGATTCGATGCCGCCGTCTCACTCAGCAATCTGAAGATTCATTTTGGACGTTTACATAATTTTGGCTATATTTTGCTTCAAATGAAATCCTATACTTTAAGATAAAAGCATATAAAACAAAAGTCAATTCTGAACAGAAATATTATTGTGCAAAAGTGTTAATCAGAGCTGTTTCATGTGAAAGTGTTTAAACTGTACCCTGGATAGCCGGTTTATTTTATCACTTTTCCTCATGATTCTGACAAAGCAAACTGATATGAATCTTCAAATAGAATTCTCTATCAATAGAAACATCAGATTATTGCCCAGGCATGCCTATTAGAATAATATTCGTTTTATTTCATATTTTTTTTGGAGCAATTTCTATTCGTGTATCCCCGTGTCTTTAACATTCACCTAACCTATCTATTATTGGTTGGGATGTCGAAACGTAATTACCATTACAAAGACATTATCTTCCTGTTTGTGGTTCATTCTTGCTAAGGTGCAATATTGAACCCATAACAAGTCTCAAAGAAAGACCCATATGGTGTTGATCGACACTTGAATACAATATTGCATACCGTCGTGGTGCTACTATGTACATGTTTTTTTAAAGACATCATAAAACTTGATGTTCTCCCATAATTTCATAATCATTCATAGGAGCATTTTTAAATGAAGTTGAGTCTTTGATGAAAGGGTCTGCGAACAAGCTAACGAAGAATATTTGACTGCTCGTCTGGTATTGACCAATGGAAATGGAATATGTCACAGCATTCCCTGCATGCTTACTGTGCGATGATGGAATCAAACCCTACTACACGCTAAAGATTTTCGTTGCGACTCGATCTTGGGACAGAAAAAAAAAATCAATATTTTTTCAAGGCCCTCAAATCTGGAATTCCATCCACTCTGATGTGAAATGTAAGAAAACGGTACAAAGTTTTAAGGAAGCTTTCAAACGTATTTTACTTGAAAGGTTTTCTGGAAGTTACCAATATCATTTTACGAATTTATAAGAGACTAGCAAGATAGGGTGTGTTTGTGAAAATGACATCTTGTGTATTGCTAACATGCGCTGGTCCATGTTTTTGTCTGTGTATGCATGTGTGTGTATGTGTGAGTGTGTGTGTGTTTGTGTGTGTGTGTGTGTGCCGATGTTTTTCTCTGTATATACAATGTATTTACTTTTCCGGGATTAGTTTTAAATAAGGCCAATTGCCTTCTCACTCACCCCTTCACTTGATATCTTTTGCTGTTTGTTTGCTTTGTTTGTTTGTTTGTCACATTGTCATTTTATTCATACCATTGTCACATTTTATATATGCATATTTTATTAAGTGAACGTAAAGGAAATGATAAACTAAAATCATTTAGAGAGCAAACTCGCGGATATATAAGGGTGCAAACTACACGATTTATTTGTAAGGGTTGATTTTTTCCCCTTTTTTTTTATGGATTCATGCACGGTAAAGCCTAAGGGTAAAATGCATGCACATTAAAAATGTAAGCACATGTTTCCGTGTCCTTGCAAACACCACATTTTAGAATGAATAAAGACTAGCTGTAATAGTGGAATTTCTCATGAATAAATAATAAAGCATTAAAACCCTGGCTATTGTTCAACACCATTGTCAGGGTGTTAACCACATACTCCCATACACACCCATTGACCCCTGTGCAAAGTGAAAATTTTGTACAGAGGGTTGGAAATAGAGCAAAATCTGTAACCTAACTGTGAAATTGATCATGGATTTCATGAAACTGATTTGTGTTTTAAACCACCTCCAACGAAATTGTACACTATACAACTGTCTCCCATATCAATGATAGTGTTATCTGATATATAGTTACTGAATTATTAAGAATCAAAAGTGGATTTTTTTTTTAACGCCTATTAATCCATAGAATACATTCGATGCAAAATAATGACATGGATGTTTCCTAGAGTGTCAATTCACGGACCCAGTAGTTTGGTCACCTGGTGTGGGCATGTTCATTCTTTTCTTGAACATAATTTATGAATTCAATGAATTGTTGAGTCGTGCGAACTTATGTGCACATAAGTTGACTCCCAGATGGCTCATTGTACAGCTCGTTCATGCGTGTTTGAGCTGAGCATCTAGCGCAAATTCCATTTCCATAGCAGATCAGCTCTTCTGAGGCTTTTCGTAGCGGCTTACTGTAACTCTGACTTCAAAATTATTTTGTCCACTTCATAATATCAAGACCCCGCAGATTCCTACCACGTGGAAAATGGTGAGTTAAAACATCATCGTAAAGCATGATTTGAAATATCCACAATGTTCTCGACCAAGGCCTTACTCTCGATATCACCCTTCATCAAATTTCTTGTATCTGTTATGTTTTTGGTTGTATAGCCATGTCTTATAATGTAGGTTTGCAGGCAGTAATATTAAAATGTTCATTTTAGATTTCTGTTAAAACTGGCTAGTTTTATGCGTGCTGTTTTCTGTTCTATTTTGTTTTGGTTTCGTAACCATTCCGTGGAATTAGAGCAGCTTTAGCGATAAAATGTCTTGCTAAAGACGTCATGGCATTCCGATTTCAGATTTCAGATTCATTTATTGTTCATTTAGGAAATTCTTTTTGTTGATACATGGGCGTGCACATAGGAATATCTACATACATGCATAAACTCACATGTTATATATTCATGTACATGTACACATTATAAATGTTACAATTTTCGCTACATACACAATTATACAAGCATAATTTATACTCACAATACAGTGAACACATACATAATCACAAATTTCAAGTAATTCTTTATATTTACCGATCAACAACAAAACAAAATAGTTAAGAAAACGTGGAATCGGATATTCCTATAGGAAGTGTATCCTTAACATAACCTTTACGCCACCTCCCCCCCCCCCACACAAACACACATCCCCAAGGATAATACATCGCGTCGTGCCATACCACATTTGATTAATAACGAATAAAAGGAACGGAACTGAAGTTGATGAATAATTGTTGATAAACTTATGGATAAATAGACTAGTGTACTAACTAAACTTATAATGGCAAACATTGCACGCTCATTTTTATGCTGGGATAATTCTCTGTAGTCAGGTAGTGTTAGTGGTGGACTTGGGTACACCCTGTATGCAGCAAGGCAGCGCATAAGAATTGAACTATACATTAAGCTGCCATGGAGAGAGTTATGTAGTCACATTTACATAAGTTAGCTCTTCTGCAAAATTATTACACACGCATGTGGCCTTGAACTCATGACACTTGATTTTCCTTTTCAGGTATTCAAGCAAGATACAATAATTTGCGCGCATTCTCCTGATCACGTAAACTGATATGCAATTCTGAAGGACAGAGTGATTCCTCAACAGAATATGTAAGTTTCATTAATGGATTAATCCGTAATACATGTACACTTGTATATGTAATTTCAGGTTATTGATTCATCTAGATTTTCAGCATGTGATATAGTTAAGTATATGATATTAAAGCGTATTATTACACATGAACGCAGTTTCATCAGTTACTATAACGTAGCCACCGTTTAGTGGGTTGCGGAAAATTTGATAAGACTATAGTGCAATTTTTGATACCATCTATAATCGAGAGATATGTTACTCGAGTGGACCATTGCGATCATTCATTCTTGCCTTTTCCGTTCTACGTCTTCTCAGTTTTTTTGGACTTTTTCCTGAAAACTCCATGATGGATTGTAACTCATACAGGCAGCATCTCTACCCCGCAAGAATCTTCATTTTTTTTTATTTTTTTTTATTTATTTATATATTATTTATCTTATTTCATTTTATTTATTATTATTATTATTTCTTCTTTTTTTTTTTTTTGGGGGGGGGTAATCTTCTTTTCTGTAACCAGTATTATCAAAGTAAACCAAATCAATGTTATGAATAAGTAGAGGGGGCTATATTTTCACTTTTGTGTGTGTGTGGTAGCAGGATTAGAGGTGTCAACCATAATGGGCATCATTACACCCATTGCCATGGCCAGCACCCGGGCCATCATCTGTGGCAAGCTCAGCAACGGCTGAATGGCTGAGGTCTATAAGTCTTACTCCTTTCCTAACTGTGTAAAATATACAGCAAACTGATGTTAAATTGGCATGTAATTTGATGTTGTCTTACTTTGTTATTTTATGTTATGAAGACTTTGAGTTGGTCAGGAAAAATGTGGGAATATTATGAATATGCCCTATGTCATAAATGTATGCAGGCCTACATAAAAGGTGTGTATTTTCATCTCAGTCCAAATTCGCCACATTTTTCTTTTCAACATGACTTTACTCAGGCTATTCCACATTTATTCTTTTTTTTTCAGCTCTAATTTAGTGATGTCGGCATGCTGTCTCCTAATTCCCCGTCTGCCTGGAGAGGACATGCTGTATGTCTGTGACAAAGTAAGTGCTGCACTTTTATTTTTTTATGGGAGACGGGAATTCCATCTGCTTTGTGACTAGAAATATAAGAGGAATATTTCTTTGCAACATTATCATGTTTTACTTATATGACAAAGAGCTGAAATAAATCTATCCGACCGGATTTGTTTAGAAACCAATATCAAAGCTTAAAGGGATGGTATAGTATTGGTGGAGGTGAGGATTTGGGCTTTTAACTTTTTGTGATATACCAAGAACCTACTTATGAAATAATAGAGAGTATGCCATTCTAAGAGGAATTCTAAAGATTAATTGATGAAAATTGGTTTTGAAATGGATGAGCCATCCAAAAACAAAATAAAACGCAGCGATCGTGATAAAAAGTGAGTCCTATATTATATTTTTATTGCTCTGTTTTGGATATCGCAGCTATTTCAAAAACATTTCTCATTATTTCAGCAAAAGACGTTAGCAACCTGAAGTAGATCTATGCAATCAATTTAATTTTCCATTTTCTGGTCAATGGTCATAGTTGCAACCTGTTAGTTTATGTAAGCAACAGAACCGCCTATAGTGTAAACGACCTATCTTCTTCGAAATTTTATTCAGTCATTATTTATTCATACCAAAATCTCTTTCAGAACCTGGCAGGACTAAATCCCACAATCTTCACTGTGAATGCTGCGCACTATTTGGCTGGATGGTTGTGAAATCTGCCCGAGTTCCTGTATACAATCGTGTCTTCCTTCGCTACAATGTTTCCGGCCTGCTGTGCTCTGTGGCTTTCAGTATCCCAGACAAGGCAGAAACACCCGATGCATACTTCAGCAGTACATTGCAAGCCTTGATCTGAACAGGCAACTATCACGAAGAAAAACCTACGGCATTTCATTAACAATATTGTTCAATAATTGTCTTGATATAGTTTACCAGCCTAAAGTTTTCATGGTGTATACTTTTACAAGGAATTGTCACCAGAGAAATGATGTTGTTCAGCTTGTCCCTCCGTTCGTACATCAGTCTGTTATCGATTATGGCAACGTTGTATCACGAAGGGAAATGAAACGAAAAGTACAAGTGGACAAGTTAATGTAGGGAGATTACTTTAGCAGTTGAACACATCGTCACAAATTGAGGAATATCGGAAAATCCGTTGAAGAGCTATATATACACATATATTTAGAGTTTGAGTGCCGCCATTACGAGATGAGAAAGCTACATCTTTGACGTCAACCATGGAAAATTATATAAAGAAATGTAAAGAAAATAGGCATAGTTTCACGTTTCTAGCATTATGGCAACGACAAATAAGTGGAGGCAATTTGTACTTTTCATTTAGAATCAGATTTTATGGAATTCCCTTGATATTTTCTTCATATACGTTTCCATACATGAAAGTGACACTGAAACTTTAAAAAATGCATAACTTCCACTGGATCATACGATTTTCCATGTTCACTTATGTGTTCTTATGATATTGCTCCAATCCACGGGTACATTTGGGTTTCATTCCCCTTTAAGTACTGTTTGAGGTATCCAAATGAAACTTTGCATATGTATGTACGATTGGATGAAGTTACTTCTACCACCTTGTGGGTGCCAGCGTTCAAGGTCAAATATTGTAGGTCATTGTCAAATTCTACAATGTCATTTCGTGCTCTTTCTTTGTATCTCACCTTGTAAGCACTGTCGACATAGTATTGTGGTGTTCTTTTAATGAATTTCCACACTTTTGAGCTATATGACCACCAAATTCACTCCCCAGAACATCTAAAGATGGCTGTCAAGTGTTGATATTGGTGAAGTCCGACTCCGTCAACAGTCAAAAAGTCAATGAGCTTACATTTGAAAATCAGTGTAATCACAAATTCGATATGTGGGCAAGACATCACTTCGCTTTTACCTTGTTAGATGGTGAATATTTGTGAAGCTTCCGTTTCTATCTCATACAGCATCAGCATACCTTATGTCGGAGAATAGTGGTAAAGAAGATTAGAAACTTTGGCAACAGCGTGTAAAATTCGCAAAATTTTATTTTGTGCCTTATTTGCTGAACAAACGTCGTAGAAGGACTACAACCTGCCTGGCAGTATGGCGGAACAATTACTCTATTATTAGCGTCATAGAATAAATGACAATGATGTAGTTCTGAAGCATGCTATTCATTAGATACTTTTGCAATGACTCCATGTATACTTTTAATCGAACTAGGTATATAATCATCAATGTCTTGTGCTTGAATAACGACAGAATGATTTCGGTGAGGAAAGTTTTCTGTCACGTCATTTAGGAATAAGGGAACGTGTCAATATTATGCTATTTGTTCCATAGTTATTTCTGAAGTGGTTAAATGTATTTTCCTTTTAAAAAAATCATTTTATATATACCTACGTTGCATCCAGATGCCTATTCGTTGAAAAATATGGGCAATGTATTCAAAGGACAAAGATCATACACTAATGGGCCTAGGGTATACAACATTTCACTCGTTGTTGTTGTTTTGCTTTGTTTTGTTTTGTGTTGGTTTTTTTTTTTTTTGGGGGGGGGGGGGACACGGTTCAAAGTGTCCTGAAACCTTGTATAATACATGCATTTAGTCGTGTATGATGCCAAACTGTTCCCGCTCATACAAATGCAGCCGTTTCAAGGAAATAACATAAGATTATTCTTATACTCCATGATGTGGTAATGCTTAAGTGGTTCATAAGAGTCCAGTGAAACTGTGCAAAGAACAAAAAGTGGATTTGGCAATGGTATACGATATCCGCAATTTACTCTTTGACGAGGTCTATCATCCGATTAATATGTATAAGCACGGTAGTCCCCTATTCGGAAACTATAAGTTAGATAAGCTGCAATCATTTTGCACGCGACCATGGCGTTATAGCCAAAGGTGATCTGCAAATCCCTGTGTGTCTACAGAGGATTGGAAAACGTAACAACTTTCTATGTATAGAACAACGAAACAGAAACTGGTGCATGTATTATTCTCAGTCACTTTGTTAGTCATTATGATGATTTGCTCATTGCAGTTCCGGAATCTCAGCTCGAGGGACTCGAATTGATCACCCAAAACAAAATCTTAATACATAACCATGATAACTTCGATTCTACCTAGTCTCCATTGGTAGCCCATAAGGGCTGGTATCAAGTTCGATTTTCATATTATAATTATACCTTGTATTCAGATGTTTTCATCGAAATGCCCGTATACCTGAATATGGTATGCGTATGTCAGTTAAGTATCTAAACCATAATAAATTGTAGTCGTAATCTAAGTGCCAAGAATCTCATGATTTGAATAAGTGTGAACACCAAGACATGTCGTGATAAGGACTTTAAGACAATTGGCATCGTCATTATAAAACAAACTCCTAATTGTAAGACATGTTTTAAATTTTAGATAAATTCATGTCTATGCTGGAAACATATCTTTTTGATGATTCATGATGACGTCACTGTTACATTAATATTGTACGCATGGAAATATGTAGGCCTATTCGTTTAAATGCATACAAACAACTTGTTAAATCCTCTTACATTTTTTTTTTTTTTTTTAGATATGGTGCATACTTTAGAAATGTACGTAGCATGCTTTTGTTTTTTGAGGCTTTGTGTACTGGCAAAAAGCATATCTTATTCTTATAGATTATGTGAATAAGTACGTATTCAAGTACGTTTTGAATAAAACGTATCGAAACGAATGTATATCATATTTTTACCTCTTCCTTCATGCAGATGTATGCTCTTGCCTAGAGGGTTTGTTTGATAGATAGTGATAGTGCTCACCTCATTGGAAAGGTAATTGGGTGAATATTTGGTTTTAGTATGTCATTCAAACACAACTTTAAGTTAACTTCTACATTAACATTTCAAAACTCACAAATTCCACGCACACATTTCATGATTCACAGGATCCAAATTACACCAATCTTATTTACTTTGCAGAGTGCAACAACAGCATAAGTTTGATATACTGAGCAAACAGGCTTGCATTAGTTCGCTCTATTCAAGGTTTAGAGTAGTTAAGTTACCAAATTGTACCTTGTTATGTGATGCTAAGTATATTTACCTTATAGGTATAATGTTGCAAATATGTGGTGCTTATTTCATCCATAACTGCTGCAAAATTGCTTCTTTAAAGGAGCCAATCAGTGTCACTGCCTGTTCCTCTAGAGACGCAATATTGCCCAGTAATCTCAAGGTTCACTTGAGGTTATACTGGGCAACATTGCGCCTCTAAAGGCGTAGACAGTGACACTGACTGGCTCCTTTAAAGAAGCAATTTTGCTGCAGTCATGGATCAAATAAGCACCACATAGGTGCAACATTATACCTATATGGCACAAAATCGCACCCTCAAAAGAGGCTACAATCTTGGAACTTAGGGTGCTTCTTTGCACCCTCACGAAAGATGTAAAGTTGCACCAAAAGTAGAGGCAAGAGAGGGTGCAAAATTGCGCCGAAAATTAAAGGGAGAAAGATCGCACCCTCAAGAAAGGTGCATCTCAGCACCAATTAGTGTGGGTGGAAAGATGCACCCTCAAGAAAAGGGTGCAACTTAGCACCACTTAGTGTGGGTGGAAATATGCACCCAAGGGAACCACTTCGCACCCTCAATAAAGGGTGCAATGTTGCACCTTCTTTGGCGGTGCAAAGGTGCACCCACAGGTTGCAAAGTTATACCCTTGCGCAAGGTACCACTTTTGCACCCATTTCTCGAGGGTGCAAGATAACACCCATAGGGAGCCACCAGTGTGACATCACTTTGCACCCTTAAAAGGTGCAAGAATGAATCATTTTTTCTTAGTGTGTACTTCCATTAACCTATGATCTTTGACCTTTGAATACATGGCCCGCATTTTTTCAACGAATAGACATTTGGATGCAACGTAGGTATTATATAAAAGAAAAAAAAAATGTTTTAGGAAAATACATTTAACCACTTCAGAAATAATTATGGAACAAATAGCAAAATATTGACACGTTCACTTCTTCCGTAATGACATGACAGAAAACTTTCCTCACGGAATCGTTCTGCCGTAATTCATGAGCAAGTCATGGATATATACTTAGTTCGATTAAAAGTATACATTGAGTCATTGCAAAAGCATCTAATGAAAAGTATGTTTCAGAACTACATCATTGTCATTTATTCTATAACACTAATAATATAGAGCTATTGGCCCGCCATATTGCCTAACAGGTCGTTGTCCTCCTACCACGTTTGTTTAGCAAATAAGGCACAGAATTTAATTTTGCACTTGTTGCCAAAGACTCTAATCTTCTTTACCGCTATTCTCAGACATGTATGCTGGTGCTGTATGAATTAGAAACGGAAGCTTACAAATTAATTTAATATTCACCATTTAACAAGGCAAAAGCGAAGTGATGTCTCGTCCACATATCGACTTTATGATTACAGAGATTTTCAAATGGCATAGGCCTAGTTCATTGACTTTTTGACTGTTGACGTAGTCGGACTTCACCAATATTAACACTGTCTTGACAGCAATCATTAGATGATCTGAGGAGTGAATTTGGTGATCATATAGCTCAAAAGTGTGGAAAGTTATTGAAAGAACACCAGAATACTATGTCGACAGTGTTTATCAGGTGAGATACAAACATAGAACAAGTTCCAGTGGGTCTTGACAGCAATCATTAGATGATCTGAGGAGTGAATTTGGTGATCATAACGTATAGCTCAAAAGTGTGGAAAGTTATTGAAAGAACACCAGAATACTATGTCGACAGTGTTTATCAGGTGAGATACAAACATAGAACAAGTTCCAGTGGGTTTCAGGAGGTTACTTTTCCAGCCAGGGTTATAGTCTAGCTGGTAAAATTGGGTCTTTGAGGGCATCTGGCGGCTACACCCCCCCCCCCCCCCACTTCTTAAAACGTCTGGCAACGGCCATGCATATATCCTGTAAGTGTAAATAACACGTTCCAGTGGGTTTCATTACATAGGTTATATTTTCAGCTATAGGCTAGCCTATATAGCTGGAAAAAGTTTGGTCTTTAAGGGCGTCTGGCGGCTACCCCCCACCACTTAAAACGTCTGGCAATGGTCATGCATTTATCCTGTAAGTGTAACGAACAAGTTCCAGTGGGTTTCATTAGGTTACTTTTTCAGCTATTTAGGCTAGCCTAGCTGGAAAAATTTGGGTCTTTAAGGGCGTCTGGCGGCTACCCCCCACCACTTAAAACGTCTGGCAATGGTCATTCATTTATCCTGTAAGTGTAACGAACAAGTTCCAGTGGGTTTCATTAGGTTACTTTTTCAGCTAGGCTGGCCTAGCTGGAAAAATTTGGGTCTTTAAGGGCGTCTGGCGGCTACCCCCCACCACTTAAAACGTCTGGCAATGGTCATTCATTTATCCTGTAAGTGTAACGAACAAGTTCCAGTGGTTTTCATGAGGTTACTTTTTCAGCTAGGCTAGCCTAGCTGGAGTTGGGCCTTTAAGAGCGTCTGGCGGCTACCCCCCACCACTTAAAACGTCTGGCAATGGTCATTCATTTATCCTGTAAGTGTAACGAACATGTTCCAGTGGTTTTCATGGGGTTACTTTTCCAGCTAGGCTAGCCTAATTTTGAGGGGTCCTTTCTTTGGCCCTCCTGGCCACACCCACCACTGATGACCAGCCAGACGTGCATTTCCATACTTAGGGGCATATGTACTAAATTGCTATATACATAAGAATTGGTAACCTTTTCAGCTAGGCTGACCCCCGCTGGCTCCCGGACTATAACTGTAAGTAATATTTTCTTACTCTGTTTAACTTATCGATCCAGATAGTATTCTATTTGTGGTATAATTATGTTATGTAGTCTTTACATTATGATGTTTATCCATATCTGAGCTGCACAAATAAAATTCAAATTTCAAGTTCAAAATTTCACATATCTTTCATTACTGTAAAGCAAATTAAAGAAATGCGAAAACTTTTCACAACTTGTACGGAAATTCAATTTCACTTTTCCCCAGTGTACAATGTAAGACAGTCCAATATGTGATGAATTTGCTGTCATAATACATTGACTTGGCAGGGATCGTTATATTGTACATAATTATTTATAACAATCTGTAACTATCCGAAAATATCCGCAACTCTCTGTAAATAGTCGCAACTCTCCGCAGGTCTTCCGAACTATTCGGAAGTTTTAAATGCAAGTCGAAAGAACAAAATTGCGTGCCAACTCGTGCCAAATCTCTCCGTATCGCCCCGCATATTTTTTCCCGTATGGGCTTATGTTTTGTAAAATGCTCTGGTGACAGCAAGAGATCCCGGGGTGTCCGCAGAAATAAAAGAAAAAAAAAGAATGACTTATTTGGACGTAACGCCGGACGCAGAGCATTATGTGACCGCTGGGGCCTTACGTAGACACACGAACGCTCACACACAACACACATACGTAGGGCCTACGTAGCCCACGAACACCAAACCCCTCAGATACTCATGCAGGCACAAAACTGCGCCCACAAACACGCACCATCATATACCCTTTGATATACACATACGCCACTATATTCCACATACACACGTAAGCATACAGGCACACGTATACACACAGACAAACAAACCACTACCACTATACAACCACCACACATGCACAGCTTCTACATATTGTATTACTATACTCCAAACACACACACATACACACACACACACAACAAATCATACACATCACATATCATGCAGTTCACAATACACACACACACACACGCACACACACACACACACACACACACATACGCATAACTTACCAGTCATACCCATCCCACCAAAGCTTAACATCGGAGGAACCACCCCGAGCCCGGGGCGACAATCCGTGACGGGGCGACAATCCGTGTCGCAACAAATTTTTTGCCAACACGGATTGTCGCCTTCGAGGTCAAAAACTGGGAACTGCACAAGCGTCAAGGATTGTCGCCAGGCGACAATCCGTGTAGGGGGCGACAATCCGTTCCGCCAACGCCCGTCACGGATTGTCGCCCCGAGCAGGAGGCGACAATCCGTTTAGGGGCGACAATCCGTGTCGCAACACACGTACCCGCACGCTAGAGCTGTGCAAATTATGCCCCGCGCTGGAAGTGCCCTTGCTACGAAGTGCACTAAATCTTGACGAAAAAGCCACATCCGTCATTGGCGATAGCGAGAATTGCACGGGTGATGACGTCATAGTGAAATGGGCCGAACGACCAACGTCAAACAACCAATCAAATGACAATGATCTCTTCGGGCCTTATATAATTAATTCTGTTACATATGTGACCGTGCACCTCAAAACGAACATAAAGTCGCACACACTGATTTTGCGTGAGGACAGAAAATAAGTGAAAATGGTCAACTTAGCCGAACTTGACTTTTTCATATTTTCTGAAAGAGCGGGTCTTCTTTTACATTATGCGAAAATTTGGTATCATAAAACGGGGAGGAAAGTGTGTTTTTTAGCAGTTTATCTCGAACATTTTTTGGTAGAATAGTGTGATTAGGTGTGTCTTTAGAATCACTTTTTCATTTCTGAAAAACCTTGTCCACACTCTTCATTTTCAACTCTAATAACTTTTGAAAGGATAGTGCTACTGCTTTGAAAGTTGGCGTTAATTATGGAAAGAATGTGTTAATGAGGCATATTTGATTTCAGCTTAATCTGATAATCCCTTCGTTGTTGTTACTCTGGTGGTTTATTTCCTGTTTTTTGTCCCATTCATCGCACAGCCAGCACGTTTTGGTAAAGATTAAGCGCTTGAATAGACACTGTACTTCAGAGCCTCTTTTCTCAGTTCACACTTTTCCTGAGTTTGTGCTTTCTTTCCAATATTTAGATAGGTTAGGAGAGTCTATTTGATTTGAGTTATACATCATTTTAAAGCTTAAAGTCTGCTCTTTCAGAATAATATGGTCTTAACTGAAAATTCATGTCTGGCGACTTTTTGTTTGTTTTGAGGTGCAGGGTCACATATTATATATGTGTACATCGTATATTTTTTTGTGTCATGTTCCTAGGGACAATTGGCAACACACCATCTACTCTCTTACTGGACCATGGCTCCATGCCTGCCGTTATGAATGATTGTGAACCAGCTGTAGGGGTTAAAGACTGGCAATGACCACGAGAATGTCCATTATATTGTGCTTTTAAACAGTCTTCCGCTGACACACTTGCATGAACACTGAACCCATTTCTTTATACCATCGAACTCTACTCTTGCCTGACTTGCACCACCGCACACACACCTTCCCTCCCAATATATCACATGATCACTCTCATCCCGCCACAGACAGTCACAAAACAACCCAAGAAACACACACACGTCTACCTATAGCAGGTAACTACATTATCAAATTTAGTTATGATATGTTTATTTCTGTTTATCATTTTTATTGTATGCTATGTCTGTATATACCAATATCATATGTTTACTTACAATAACATATTGTGGAATGTCTTGTAATTGCTATATGATGTTGCCAAGTATGCACTGAAGTTGTTAACTCATGTTGAAACTGCACTCAATGAGGGTTGTGTTCATCACCCCATATGATATGTTATGCTCAAAACCTATATTCCATTTCGTATACACAGACAATAAAGCTGACAAAGACCAGATGTCGAAAGCTTCCACCACCAGCCGGCATCGTACGACATCTACTGTCTGTATTATATAAATGAATATATATATATATATACATACATACATATATCAAAATAAGAATTGAACACGTGGAGCGCGTGCACTCACACTAATAATGAGACCTGGCTGGGGTGCGTGCATAATAAAGTGATGCTGCCATGAATGCAGAGACAATGTAGTCATGGCATTCAAAACGTGTGTGAAAATGACCCAATATAAAAGTGGAGTCTTTGGAAAATGCTGTACTTTCGATGATTTCTATTATATTGGGTGAGAAGGAGGAGTAGTACCTCAGTCTGTAACCGGGGCAGCCGCATGTGTGTCAGGAGACATGCATGGTTCTGGATTATTGGTCTTGCTGGATCACAGCAAGAAGTGGCTGTATTCAAAGGAAGGATGAGAAAGATAAGATTCTTGAAAGATGGATGGAATATGTTGGAGACGTGTTTGCTGAAAATCATCCGCCAAAACCAGAGGTAACTGAATGTGGAGGCCCCGCCGTTCTAGTATCAGAGGTTATAAATGCTTTGAAAGAGATGCGCAGCAACAAAGCAGCAGGATTAGATGGGATCCAGGCTGAAATGCTTAAAGCTTTGGATGATTATGGTGTTGCTCAGTTAAATCAGTTATTGAACAGTATATGAAACAGGATATCTTCCATCAGGCTTTACTTGCTGGAATCTGTGTTCATAACAATACCCCCCCCCCCCAACAAAAAAATAAAAATGAATAAATAAATAAATTAATAACAAAAAATAAATAAAGGCAATGGAATGTGGTGGCTTTAAGACTATCAGTCTCATGAGTCATATTATGAAAATCCTACTAAAGATCATTCTGAAGAGGAATCAGTTTCCACTCAGTGAGAACTTCAGTCTGGAGAAACCCAATTTGGCTTCAAGTCGGGGTCTGGGACACGAGATGCCATAATTATTATTTACTTTGTGCATCATGACGGAGAAGTGCTTGGAAAAAGGAAAAAACCTCTATGTATACCTCATTGATTATGCCAAGGCTTTTGATTGAGTCCACCACCAGAAAGTTTTCGAGTGTCTCCGCAATATCGGGATGAACAGTGGGTGATTTCAAGTTCGGTGCTAGTGCTAGTGCTAGTGCTATCTCAGCACCAGCACCGGTGATAAAACCGAACTTGAAATCACGTCGGTGTTGCGAGTTGACCTCAAAATTATGACGTATTTCCGGTAGCTGGTGCTGGGCTCGGTGTTGAATGTCGTCTGCTGAACCGAGCTCCGCCGATTGTGTTAGCGATTTACGTGCTTTTTCGCCATTGACTAACACTAGCCCCTAGGGATTAACATTTTCGTCATTTCAAGTTCGGTGCTGGTGTTAGCGTTGCCGTACGAGAGTCATATTCACGTCCATAATAGATGCACGTTTTACGTGCAATGTCTATGCTAATGCAGTGGTAGCCCACGTAACGTACACGAACACTCTCGACATGGCTTTATAAATCTGAGCCTGGGAGCAAAATTAAGACAGTTGTATTTTGGGGAGTGGATGAAATTTGTGGCATTTTAATCTGCCTTCCTCACTATGCGTCTAAAACTAAGCAATGTCGGCTACATCTTTTAATATTTGACTGTAATCACGCGCAATCACATTTTTCGTCGCGCAATTCCCGCGGAGCTCGCGGTGCTGTGATTCCAACATAACACCTAGTGCTGGTGATCGATAATTTTGATCGGTATCGCCTCGTTAATCTGACCGTCGGTGTTGGAGCTCGATTTAACGTTGTTTTTCGGGGCTAGCACTAGCACTAGCACTAGCACCGAACTTGAAATCACCCAGTAAGGATCTGAGAGTGATTGCAAACCTGCACTGGAACCAAAGAGCATGCCACAGGATTGACAATGAATTTTCCGATTTATATGCAGACATCAAACGAGGTGTTCGTAAGGGCTGCATCATGTCACCTAGTTTGTTTAAAGGGAATCTCTCCCCTAAAATTTAAATTTGAGAGGTGCGAGAGCATGTCCTCAGAACTCTAGAGATAATTCTATCCCTTCACAAACAAAAAAGTCCGAAACTGTGAAATATCAATTTTAATAAATCAGCATGCACTAGTGCGCGCTGCAATAGTAGCCACATCTGAAAATAGTAGCCGCGCGTAGCATCAGTGTGTGCACGTTTCCTTCGTTCGCTTCCGTCTGCACACGGTTATATCGAATACTGTCGATCGGTATCGCCTCATCGAGCCATCCGTATGAGCAGATGCTGCAGCGGCTACCTGGTCGGTGGCCCGGCGCGGCGCGGCAGCTGCTGCGTACGTGGACATTTGCGTGCGTTTGCGTGTTTTGAGAGTATTGTAGCACACTTATCGTACAGAAAATTATCGAACTACCAAATCGAATGCAGTCGATAACGACTCTTAGATCAGGGCGCATGTAATTTTTGGCATTTTAGTGATTGCTCTATGTCTCTTTATATATTGCTATATCTCTGTATGTGAGTAACGTTCCACTCTTATATTTCATAGGGATATTAGCAGTACAATAACCTACAATGTCAGAAAACTAAATTTCTGTGTACAGATACACTTTAATCTATACACACAATATACTTTTAAAGAACATTGACAAGTGATTGAAGGCATGTCTGGGATAAACGTTAGTGGAGTAATGATAAATAATCTGAGATATGCGGATGATACTGTGCAATCACAGTATCATATCTGATATCTGATACCTGCAATCAATTGTTGATGCCATATACCAAGTAAGGCATTTGCCTTGGACATGAATGTGAAGAAGACCAAAACGGTGGTAATATCTCGAAAGGTGGAAATAGCAAGGGTAAACATATCTGTCAACAACACCCTTCTGGAAGAAGTGAGTGAAATCATAATTTATCTCATTTTATGACAAAATGTTTATGTTTTTGTGACGGGAAGAAGGGGAGAAATGGGGAAAAGAACTGGAATGGCTAAAAGTAAGTTTACCAAAATGCGTAAAATTTTAACATCAAGGAAGATATCTATTGTAACCAAGGTCAGACAAGTGAAATGTTGACTTACTGACTTAAAGGCGTAGGACGGTGTATCCCTTTGCACTCCTTCGGGTGAGCTCACTCCAACCTCTCCAGTGACCTGTCCTTGGCCTGGTTTTCAAGGCTCGGTAGGGTTGATCCTGTATCACAGCGAAGTTGGTCTTTCCATCGGAGGGGAGGGCGACCAAGTGGTTGTGCTGTGTGGAAGTCATTATAGTAAGCTTCACGTGGCAGGCGATTCTCTGGCATGCGGATGACATGCCCGAACCATTTCATTCTGCGTGAGGTGATTTCTTGGCTGATGGATCTTGTGACATTCAGAGACTTCCTGATGTCCTCATTCCTGATGCGGTGTAGGATATGAATGCCGGCAATGGTCCTGAGGCATTTCATCTCAAAGGATTCAAGTCTGTTTGTGTCTCCCTTCCTTAGGGTCCATGTTTCGGCACCATAAGTGGCGAGTGGTAGGATGAGAGCTTTATATATTCTCACTTTTAAGGTTTTCGAAATGTTTTGATTTGACCATATTGTTCCTTTGAGACGGCCGAAAGCCCAGGCTGCAAGGGTAGTCCTTCATTTAACATCATTTGCTACTAATGGGACAGTGTTGCCAAGAAAGACAAACTTGTCTGTCTTTTCTTCATCATCTATTGTGATGTCACCTTGTTCGCTTGACATTATTCGGCACTTTGAGATGTTAAAGGACAAGTTCACCTTCATAGACATGTGGGTTGAGAGAATGCAGCAATATTAGTAGAACACATCAGTGAGAGTTTGAGGAAAATTTGACAATCCGTTCAAAAGTTATGAATTTTTGAAATTTCTGCTCAGTCACGACTGGATGAAAAGACTACTTTAGCTTGTGATGTCACATGTGTACAACTCTATAAAGAAAGAATAAAGAAAATTCAACATATTTCAATTTTTCTCGCATAACAAAAGAACACTCAACTTCTCTCTTTCGGGAGGCAGGGGGAATAATATTACCCCTAACATACCTCGGTAACAAGTCGAAGAAATGTGCACTTTATTCAAAAAGTAAAGATTTGTGAAATTCTCTTTTTATTTTCCTTATATCGTTGTACGCATGTGACATCATACACCGTAGTAGTCTTCTCATCCAGCAGTGATTGTGTAGACACTTTAGAAATTCATAACTTTTGAGCGGATTGTCCGATTTTCCTCAAACTTCCACCAATGTGTTCTGCTAATATTGTTGCACTTTCTCAATCCTTAGGTATATGAAGGTGGACTTGTCCTTTTAATTTTCATTCCCCACGCTTTACATGCTTCTTCTAGTTTCTGTGTAGAAATTTGTAGTTTATCAAATACCAGGTCTAACAGCGTGGTGTCGTCAGCATAATGTATGTTATTGATATGCATTCTGCCCATGTGGAGGCCACCATCTGACGTCTTGATGCCATCCATCACAAATTCTAGGAAGAGGTTGAAAAAGCTGGGGGAGAGGAGACATCCCTGCCTTACACCTGTGAGAACATCAAACCACAGTGATCTTTCCATTCACAAGTACTGCACATTTCGATTGATTGTAGATACTTTCAATCAGGTCCACCAATACACTATCAACTCCAATGGAACGGAGACACTTCCACAAGGCATCCCTCCAGATAGTGTCGAACGCTGCCTTGAAATCTATGAAGTTCCAGTAAATCGGGATCCCCCTCTCTCTAGCTTTCTCCATGATTTGGCGTACTACAAATATGGCATCTGTCGTTCCTCTGGAAGATCGGAAGCCACATTGTTCTTCCGAAAGGTAATTGTCGATGGTCTAACTGTTGTATTCTGTTCAGCACCATCTTGCATAGTACTTTCCCTGGTGTGGCTAGTAAAGTGATAGTCCTGTAGTTTGCTGGGTCAAGCTTATCACCTTTCTTGTGTACTGGGGTGATGAGTTCCTTGCTCCAGTCTCCCGATGTTTTACGTTCAGCGCACACAGTATTGATGATCTTAAGGAGAAGTTGATTCATACAGGGTCCACCAGACTTCAAAGTTTCTGCAGCTGTCTTATCCAAACGTATGCTCTATTGTTCTTCATTGCTTCATTGCAGTCAAATGTAACGTATATTCAATTCTCCTTTACTGTTGTGAAACATGATGATGAAATTAATAGAATATCTATCATTAACTAATCTGTATAACACATCCATCAAAAAAAGTTGCAGGAACTATGAGTAAATAAATTTGACTATAGGAAGATGAACTCGGAAGAAAAACTGTAGCGATTCTTTTGAAGAAAAAAAAAAACTTTTTTTGGTAAAGATCACTTTCTATGGTACAAAATAAAAAAGGAAATAAAAACCTTATCCCCACTTGTAATCATACTGACTGCAGTCAAACGAAATAAACAAACCCAAAGGTCAAAACACACGTCATCCAAGATGCTAAGGCTGTTGAGGTATAGTAATGCTAATCAACATTTTACACATTGTGTACGCGTATCTCTCCACCACAGAACCAACTAAAAGCTAAAAACTAATTTTTAGTCAAGGACAAATTCTGAAAGAGCAGTCTTTAAGCTTTTAGATTATATATAACTCAGGCCAAATGGACTTTCCTAACCTAACTAAACATTGAAAAGAAAACATAAGGAAAAATACTCTGGAAAGTGTTCACTATAAAGAAAAGAAGCGCTAAAGGATAGAGGCTATTCAAGCGTTTATTCTTACCAAGCCGTGCTGGCTGTGCATCGAATGGGGCAAAAAGCAGAATGTGATGCTCTGCAGCATAAACAATGAAGGGATTATCAAATTAAGCTGAAATTGATCATGCTCTATTAATGCATTCTATCCATGACTAATAATTACTTTCAAAGCAGTACCATCATCTCTTCAAAAGTTAGTAGAGTTGAAAGTGAAGAATGTGTAGAGGAGTATTCTTAAGAAATCAAAAAAAAAAAGACACACCTAATAATTACACTATTCTACAAAGAAGTGTTATAGAAAAAAAAACTGCTTAAAATACAATTTCCCATTCATTTTATGATCCCAAGCTCTACCATAATGTGGATGAAGGTTTGTTCTTTCAGTAACTGTGAAAAGCTAAAATGTGTCTAGGTTGACCCATCTCACCTATGTTGATCCTGACAAGAAATCAGTGTGAGTGACTTTTTGTTAGTTTTGTGCTACATGGTTACGTAATTATGTTCATACGCACTCACAAAACAGAACGACTATAGAATTTCAACAGTATGCCGTGTTTGCTGACAGAAGCCTTGGATTCAGTAAGGATGATAATTTGTCTAAAATTCTGGGACAGATTCAAAAAAAAGGTTAATGAGTACATTATCATTTGGACTTTCCATTAAATGTTATTTTCTGTTTGGAATATCAAATATTAGGTGTTCGTGTTTTTTTTTTTATTATTATCATTATCTTTTTTTTTTTTAAGCGAAGGTTATTTTCTGCAATGCATGCCAAGTAAATAAATACTTCCCTCAGATAATTTGGAACAGGCAAAGAACTGCATTTAAAAGGTAGAAGTATAAAGTTCCAAATTGACATAAAATATATGACCGGTATATATGTATTTGGACTGACAGCCAGTGTGAGCTTCTCAAAACCGATCAAATTTGTTCAGTTTACTTGATTATAAATTTCGGTGGACCAGTATTGGATAGCCTGTAACCTCCGTATCTGTTGGACTGGCAATCAGCAAAGCAACAGAAGTCAACAAGACACCTAATGAAAGCATAAATTTAACGTTTTGGTATATGGTGCAGGATTTGGAAAATATCCTGTCAGAAAATACTGGGTTCGCTCAACTTGTTGGTTTAAGTTTCTTGTGTGAAGACATGCTGGAGATTGTTTTGGACAAACTATATTCGTATTGATATTGATAAATCAGAAGTAAATTTCTTAGGGTAACATTGATACTAACTCTCCCGCAATATGTTAGAGCTAAACGGATCCAGTTAATAAAGGATGCCGTCTTTTCCTGGTGCAAAGTAAGTTTCCATGTAGTTCACTAGTTCAATAAAGTTATAAAGTTAATTTCTGTGTAGGGCGTACAGCATTAAAAAAAATGTAATCTTAACTTGAAGAAACAAATTTTATTCATTTCAAAAGTTGTAGAAGAACAAATCATGATTCTGAACGTATTCTTAAATAGATTGTTGCACTTGAATATGATTCATATTTTTATTCATTTTTTTTTTTGGTAAATGAATATTTTTAATTCATCTGATCATGTAAGATTCATTCCTACACCCATTTCACGCGACAATGGTGTTTTATGCAAATTACAATGGTATTTTCCAGCGAAATCTTTTATGTTTTATTCACTCGTGTTTGTGTCTGTTCAAAGACATGTACTCATGGTTTTGTTTAAATTATTTCTACAATTAAAACAAACAAACACACACACACACACACACACACACAAGAAAAGTACATACTATGGACTTCCAGAAAAGGGTATCGTATTCCCTTTTGGAGTTAACAAATATGCGGAATAACGTACCTTTGTTCGTTTTGTTTATTTTTGGGTCATTTTTGGATTAACGAACCACAAAATCAATACAAACAAACAAGCAAACAAAAACACTAAAAAAGCAAAGAATAGACATTGAACTATTTCCCCTCTCTCACTTTATCTCTCTCTCTCTCTTCCTCTCTCTCTCTCTCTCTCTCTTCACACACACATATACACACACACACACTCACTATGAGGAAGACATTGTTACAAAGGCATCATGCCTATAAATTACAATTAATTCTCATTTCTACAGCCTATCTTCTTATCCAGAAGCGCTTTAGTTAACCTATTTCCAGTGATATAGAAACGCCACAATTGGGAGATTGCGATGAATCATTTTAGACTGCCTTTGAGTAAGGCAAAGAAGCTCTTCAGATCCTCGTTGCAATTTCACATTCAACTATTATGAACCGGACAGCCGATGAATACTGGCGTTATACGGCGAGTTCAAAGGTGCAGGAAAAGCGGTAAACTTATGGATAGATTTGCAAGTCAACCAACTTTCTGCTGGAATTGAAAGGTCAAGTTTACGTCATGAGATTCTTTGGATTCAAATCAGGCCTAAGAGACTACCCCGTGACGTTTCGTGCATTTACGTAGCGGCTGTGTATTCCCCTCCCGCGTACGATGGCGCCGACGATCTCATCCAGTACCTCATGAACTGTGTCGACGATATAAACACTAGGCACACAAACGCTGGTATCATGATTCTTGGTGATTTTAACCGAGCCGACATCTCTCAGCTTACATGTACGGGTGGTCTTGTTCAAGTTGTGAGGAGTCCCACACGTGGATCTGCCATATTGGACCTCATAATCACAAATATGCAAAGAGATTACTCCGCACCAGACATCCTCTCACCTCTAGGCACTGGTGGCGATCACAATGCTGTGCTTTGGAAACCATCCTATAGTAAAGGTGAGAAACCAAACAAATTGGTCAGTAAAATCACTCGTCCCATGAAAGACTCTGCGATTCGTGGGTTTGGTAACTGGTGTTCACAGCACAACTGGGCTGAAGTCACATCCCCTCAGCTTTCTGTCCAAGAAAAATGTAACAATTTCTATGAAACCCTGCGAGAGAAAATTGATGTGTTTTTTCCGCTGAAATCAACCAAAATGCACTCAAACGATCAACCATGGGTAACGCCTTTCCTCAAAGCGTTGATCTGTCAGAGACAACGAGCATTTCGAACAGATGAGAGGGAGTGGAAACGATTGCGTAACAAAGTTCAAAGGGTGAAAGCGGAACTGAAACGCAACTTCTACAAAAAGCGTGTTCTCAAATTGAAGCAAGAGAACCCATCAAGCTGGTATAGACATATCAAACTCTTGTCATCTGCAGCGAAACCCGCAAGTACCATCACCATACCGGAAATTCCTGATTTGGACGATTATGCTGTCGCTGAAGCGGCCAATAACCACTTCGCAAGCATCAATCTCGACATACCTGTACTTGATCGTGAGAGCTTACCAGCATTCTTGCCCTCCCAACCTCCAACATTACTTCAACCGTATGAGGTCTTCAAGGAGCTGAAACGAATCAAACCAGGGAAATCAAGTGGTCCTGATGGAATACCTGCACGTCTTGTCAAGGAATTTGCTATTGAGTTGGCAACACCCCTCTGTGAGGTGCTGAACTCTTCCTACCAGTCAGGTCTTGTCCCAAAGCAGTGGAAAAAGGCAATCATTGTTCCCGTGCCTAAAGAGAAATCTTCCTCCTCGATTGAGAGACATAGGCCGATCTCCCTGACTGATCACTTTGCGAAGATAGCTGAGATTTTTGTTTATCGCCATCTGTTGCGTCACCTGAATCATCAGTTAGACCCGAACCAATTTGGTGCCAGAGCAGGTCGCTCCACAGCGCAATGTCTCGTTGACATCTACAACTTCCTGTGTGAAAACGCGGATCGCCCTAAATCCATCACTTCCATCGTCTCTACTGACTTCACTCGCGCTTTTGACCGGGTAGACCACTCAATCGTGATGCAGAAACTGTTCGCTTCCGGCGTGGCTCCATGGTTGATTGAATGGACGGGCAGTTTCCTGACGGACAGACAAAATCAAGTTCGTTACCGAGGCGTCCTCTCACCTCCAAGAGCGATGTCGGCTGGTGTCCCTCAAGGCACCCGTCTTGGTCCCCTCCTGTTTCTAGTTCTCATTGATGATGCACTGCGTGATTCCTCAATTCGTCGGTGGAAATATGTAGACGATATGTCCCTTGGCGCTGTTGAAATCAGTGGTGCTACGCCCAGTGTGTCCCTGCAACCTGTTTTGTGTGACCTGGAAGTTTGGTGTGGTCACAATAATGTCATGCTAAATCCACACAAATGCCACATTATGCGTGTCAGTTTCCGCAAAACGCCACCACCTGATCTTGATCTCATTCTGTGCAACGATGTTCTGAAGGAAGTGTCAGTCATGAAATTGCTCGGTGTGGCTTTCCAAAGCGACCTTAAATGGAATCACCATGTGTCCTCCATTACGTCACGCGCAGCCTCTCGCCTGTACATGCTCCGCAGACTGAAACAATTCCGACTTCCTCCTGCTGACCTTGTGACAGTATACACTGGATACATCAGACCCCTCCTGGAATATGCCTCCCCTGTCTGGCACTCCGGGCTTACTGTCGCTCAGTCATCCGCCATCGAACGTATCCAGAAACGAGCACTGAGAATTATCTTCCCTGGAAATTCCTATTGCACTTCACTCGAGCTAGCGGGGATTCAGGACTTGGCCTCAAGGCGTGTCAAACTCTGCCTCTCCTTTGCCAAGTCTTCCACTAAACTAGAGATTGGAAAAAACTGGTTCATGCTTAACGATTGCGCAAGATCTTCAAGACATACAAAGTTGTACAAAGAACCTAGGTGCCGCACCAACCGTTACAAAAATAGCCCAGTACCATTCATGACTAAACTACTGAATTCTAAATGATGTTATACAGGTTTTACGTTTGTTTCGCATCATGTTCATCGGCAAATATTACTTCATTGTAATGTTTCCTTGTATATTGTGAGCAAAAGTCGTCTCTTAGGCTCGGAAATTGTTATCATAATTGAACCTTTACTCATGATGGTATTTCATGCAGCCCCTTGTGCTTTACCGTATCATTGCTTTCTTTGTACGATACTATACAGCATTTTCATGTCACGAGAAGTATAATAATCTCACGCAAAACAATGTTCGGTGCACGTGTATTTGGATGACGAACCAACGATATTTTGATCAAGTTTTATGACCATTGACTGGTTGTCCCCCTTTTATCTACACGTCTATACTGCATTGATCATTTGTTTATACAATGATGCGGGGTTTATATGACATTTCATTTTGTAGCTTTTGATTTGCAATGGGTAGGTTTTTATTTCCCGTTGTGTGTATGTTACGATGTATACTCCTATTTCCCGTTTTCTCTTGGCCTTTCCGGCTTCTCTCATTTTTCGGCTTTAAGCAGTGCTTTTTGTACTGTATGATTGTAATATGTTTTTTTTTTAATGCAATGATAATCACATTTAACTGTATATATTTATTTTACGAGAAGAAGAACTAGTTTACCCAACATTATGTCGCATGTCGTATTCGGATAATGAGTTTCGTGTCACTTTGATCAATTTTATGCTCATTGATGTGATCCCTCTTATTTCTTCCTATTTACACCACAAAGATGATATCTTTGTGTAAAGAGGTATATTGTACGCGTGTAGAGTCTGTGGCTTACACTTATGAAAGCGTTAATTTTGCGTGTTATTTCAATTATTGGATAATCTGTTTGTTATGATACACAATGTACAGGTGCCACGTGCCTCGCAGAACTGTATAATACTTGCTGCAGCCGACACTCCGATCCCTATTTCTCTCTTAACCTCCCCTGGTTCTTGCATGCATGTATATCCCACCCAATATTGTATAGGCGCTCTGTTGGTGTACACCTTCTTATTTCCTTCTTTTCTTTTATCCTCTCTGTTTCTTCCGCCCTATCTCTCCTTCCCACCCATGCCCCTCTTTCCTCCTTCTTCTATTTATCTCAACTCAACTACACCAATTCATTGTCTGGAACATGTTTTGCTGTTTTTCACCCTATTTGTTTGGGAGTGGAATTATATATACTTTGCACATTTTAGAATCCCCCGTAATTAATTCAGTGCAATATACAGTGTATTTCAATAGGCATTCATTGTGCATATCTCCCGAGAAGAATCTCATTGATCAGTATAGGCTTTGATGATCAGGTGCACGAGAGTGATCACTGGGGTGTAACGAGAATAGGAAATCAGCAGGTCTGTTAATGTACTAATATATTGTGTGAGCGTAGTAGTGGTGCGTATGCAAAAACATGAGAGAAAGAGCGAGTGAAAGTGACAAAGGGCGAAAGGGCGTGTGATAGTGTGTGAGGCAGGTGTCGAAAGAGAGTGTGTGAATACCGAACCATGATCATCTGTGTTTTTGTTATGAGATTATGTTTACGGTTTGCCCAGTCTGTAGGTCTACATGTCCTGTCGTATGACCTCGTTTCTTGATGTCAGTATTTTACGTGTTTCATTTGTATGAATACCCTTTTTTGTAATATCTATTGTCTCTTTTACGATGTAATTCTATGTGCAATTCAGTCGTATGACTGCGAGACATGAATACTTCAATAAAATACCATTTATCTATGTAATGTACGCAGATAGAATAATCGGGACGTGTTCGTCAGTGTAGGAAGAAACGATGAATGCAGCATCTGGAGTTTATCATTCTTTTTAAAAGACGAAATTAATCAAAGAATTCTCCTGTTAGTATGCATATCTTTTATGTAAATGTTCTGTATTTTATTACCCTTCTCCTTTTATATTTGATTTTTGGTTTTGTTTTCTTTTACGTCACCATTAAATCATGATCCATCAACGCGTTACCCATGGTCACGTCGCGGACATACAAAACAGAAGTAAAAAGTGCGAAAAAAAAATCGCTGACATAAGTTTAGTCCTGCCGAAGTAGTGTTTTTCTTCAACTGATCAACAGCAACAAAAAACAATCATTATTCCAAGACAAAGAAATGTATTTTTTTTCTTTACTAGCAAATATTCTCACCTCCATCGTCTAGTTAAAAGGCGCTCGATCAGCTTCAAAAATAGATTAAAAAAGAATATGTAAATATGTAGTATCATGGAAATTTATTTAGGCCTACTTTTTGTGTGTTTTGAGTTATACAGTCGCAAAAATACACATTTAATCGTTTTTTTTTTTCTAGAATGTGATGACTACTTTTGTTTTTTATTTTCACTGTAAAGTCCGTGGTTTATTCATTGTTCATACCTAGCGCGTCAGTCGTTTGATTACCATCAAAAAAAAAAAAAATGAACCATCATAACCCTAAAATTATTCAAACATCATTGGTCACGTGTCTAGAACTATTTCCCTTCCAATCTAAAACAGTACACATCTCTACGTACTTTTATAAGAAAATTAAATCCGTATGCCCTAATATTCATCTGATACATAAATAGATGTTTGGTACTTCCACTGAAGAGTAACTAAGTGAAGCATGTTTCTGGCATTGTGAGGCATGTATTATTCGAGAAGTGTACTATTGTGTTTTAACTGTTACTTGTATTTCAGTATATTCCTTTTACCAAATGTTACACGAGTTGATTTTTATATGTATTTGCCAAACTGTCTAAAAATATAATACTGGTTGAAGGGACATGCCGTGTTCTAAAGTCGTGAGTAAGACAAAGGATAATTGCCGTTCTTAATAAAGAAAAACGATCACTGCATGTTCTCGAAGAAGCAGCAAAGACAGACAATGACCTATCTGTAATTCACAGCAGTGAATCATTGGGACTTTTACTCTTAGAAACAAGCCATCTCTTCCAATGTCCGCTCAAAATCTTTGTGATAAGTTTATTAATAACCACCACGTTTGTAACATGAAGATACAAAAAAAAAAGATCATGAAAGGAAATCAGACTTGACACAATGAAATGACCACACTCAAACCTTCAGTAATACGTCCATGAAGCAAATTTTCTATTCCTTTTTTTTTTGTATACAATTATAATCATTGTAAGCAAAACATTGTGAACTGCAATCATTGTACTCTCAGCGAGTGTAACTGACTCTAGTCAAGAAATATCCTTGTGTTCTGTTTTGTTTGTTTGTTTGTTTATTTGTTTGTTTGTTTGCTTGTTTGTATGTTTAGTTTAGTTCTATTTATTCTCTACAAGCAATTGGTGTTCCTGACGTGTTTACTACACTGACCGCTTGTGGTTTAATATCGGTTAGGGTGGGATTTCACGGAGCACGCGAACGATTTGCAAAGGACGCGAATGGCAAAATCCAGTATTCGTATTTTAGTCTCCAAAAGATCGCCAAACGAACGTGAGGGTTCGGAAGCGTCGTAAATTGTTCGCGAATGTAGTTTTTACTTCGGCGAGAATTTCAAAAAAGTTTGAAAATTTTTGCGAACCTTTTCCGCACACTTGGTCGTTATTTGCTCGTGAATTGTTCTTGAAAGTGTCTTTAAAGCCTCGTCATATGGGCAAGACCTTCGCAAGACACGCGCCATGTTCGCAAAATGTTCGTGAAACCCCAAACAGACTCTGAAACTTTGGCTAATGTCTCGCGTATGTTACGCGAAATCTGCGAAGTTTTTTTCCGATCATTTTACGACGTAATCGCAAACTGGTCGCGCACCTTCTGAGACATTCTCGCGAACGTTTAGCGCACGTTTGGGGGATGTATGAACTTTACGTTTTCTACAAATAAAAATCGTAGCATACATCTAAACATCAAACAATTATTAACAACTAGAGTAACAAAAGAAATTAAAGACTAGCAAAGAGAGAGAAATATTTGATATCCAAAAAAAAAATCGCAGAATACACATAAAATTAATCTAAAGTATGTAAAATTTCATTTGAACTATAGAGATTATCTGTTGGGGGAACTGCAAAAAAAAAAAAAAAATCAAATGCTTTACTAGTGGAGATAGGTCCTAGGAAAAAATGTAGGTAAGCACATGATAGAGAAATGAGAGAAAAAGAAAGGAGAAACAGAGGAAAGAAAAAAAAATCAACTGAAGACAGTTTCCACCTCTCCTTGGGTACATTTTCTCCCATGATTATTGAAAATTGTTCGTTGTTCGCATTTCCGTCGCGTGTTCTTCGTGTACGTAACATGCTGTACTTTAGCAATAATACACACGACATTCGCACATACGTCGTGGAAACTTCGCACAAATTGCGCAAGAATAGTTTTCGGCTTCATTGTCGGAACACATTCGGAGAAAAACTTCTCCGAATGTTGGATTTTGTCATTCGCGTCCTTCGCAAATCGTTCGCGTGCTCCGTGAAATCCCACCCTTACTGAAATTGCACTGCCAGCCCTAAAGCCTGAACACACCGGTGAAAATACTTGATGTCCGCCCTCTCGCGACAGTGATCTTGAAACAAGCTGGTGTCTGTATTTGCCGTGAATAGGTGACTTCAACCAATGTTTGTTCAATTAGGTTTAGAAAGCCAAAACACTGGCAATGATTCATGGCTACCCAACTTTCCTCATCTATGCTAATTTATTGGTTTATGATTCCAAATGTTGACCTCGCGTTAAAAGAAGCAGGGACACCCACTGAGGTTATAATCTTCTTGGTAATATTTTTGAGCTTGCGAAGGCAAGGCGCAACGTGTCGATGCAGATCCGCGCTCCATTGATACATCAAGGCAAGACATTAAGCATTCGTTAAGAGCAACAATGGGAGTTTAGCACCATGCTTCTGTTCGATCACTGATTAGATGTTTCAGTTTTTGGCTTGAACAAAATATAACTGACAAATGCTCCAGAATACTTGTTACGTTACCGTGTATATTTGTTACGATACCATAGCAGTTCCTTGGAATATTGCAAATGGTTGATAGGCTCAACTACACAATATTACAAGGCTAAATAAGCAGGTAAACCCACACACACATACACACAACCGAAACAAAACCAAGCAAGCAAAGAGAGAGAGAGAGAGAGAGAAGGAATTAAAGGGATCGTAAAGTTTTGGTTAAGGCCTAACTTCAGGTTTCTATCTTCTTCTTTTTTTAGTGAGATGATGAACATCCTCTGATGAAATATGAAAGAGCATATAATTCCAAGAGGAATTCAACATTAAATTGACTATAATTGGTTGTGAAATGGCCTAGATAACCAAAAAAAGAGTATTCGTAAAAGGTGAGACCCATCCTTTATTATGATAGTTTTGATTTAGTTTGTTTTTGGATGTTTCAGCCATTCCAAAACAGATTTTCAGCAAATAAACTTTGAATTCCACTTGTGTGTTCTTTACTATTGCATAAATGGTTTGTCGGAATCTTGCAAAAGGTTAAAAAGTCCAATCGTCATGTTAACCAATACTGTACCATCCCTTTATAGGCAGTGAATGCATAGAAAAGATTATAACCGACGTTCAAACACACTCTCCAGATTTATTCAATTAAAGCTGTTGTATATATATATATATATATATATATATACATATATATATATCTTTACTGCAGTGTAATTATTAAACCGCTGAAAAAAAAGCAACAACAGTTGTTTGTAATATTTCATTTCTGAACGTGGACCCTACAGGACAGAAATTATTGCAATAAGAGATATCTTACTTGACATCCATACGTGACCCTGCACCACAAAACCAACAAAAAGTCGCTAGATATGGATTTTTTAGTTAAGGGCAGATTCTGAAAGAGCAGACTCTAAGCTTTAAATTGATGTATAACTCAATTCAAATTTGCCTCCCGTAACTTGCCTAAATATTAGAAAGAATGCACACACTCTGGAAAAGTGTGAACTGAGAAAAGAGGCTTTGAAGTACACTGTCTGTTCAAGCCTATAATATTTACCAAGCCATGTGAGATGTGCATAAAAGGGACAAACACAGGATGTAAACCACCGGATCAACAACAATGAAGGGATTATCAGATTAAGCTGAAATTAAGCATGTCTTATTAACACATTCTGTCCATGATTAATGCTAACTTTCAAAGCAGTAGCGTTATCTTTTCAAAAGTTATTAGACTTGAAAGTGAAAAGTGTGCAAAGGATTTCAAGACATGAAAAGAGGCCTCTAAGACATACCTGATCATTCTGCTCTTCCCCAAAGAAGGGGTTGTAGAAAAACTGCTGAAAACAAACTTTCCCATTCATGTTAAGATCCCAAACTGGAGAATAATGTAGAAGAAGAATAGCTCTTTCAGAAAATGATTATGAAAAGCTCGAGATTGACTTGGTTGAACCATTTCACCTTTTTTGAGTCCTCACGTAAAACCAAGGGGTGCGACTTTTTTTTTCTTGTAATATATATATATATATATATATATATATATATATATATATATATGTATATATACATATATATATATTCATTTAGATAATCATGATATTTCTATGTTAAGCATAAGCATCAACATCCTTACAAGCTGAGGGTTCTACGCAGTTCTCCGCAGTTGTACGAAAATATACGTCTTTCCATGACATGGAATATTTGATAAACTACGTTCAGCTGTTGTGGCCTTCATCCATTTTTTTTTTTTTTTTTTTTTTGTATTGACTTGGCTAGGGGAAAAAATGAAATAATCTTGAAAAAGAATCCTCGATTTGCTTTAGTAGAGTTTATTGATTTGGTAGGAAAGGGGAAATAATCATAATTTTCACTTGAATCAGACGGGAGCATTCAACAGTGTTCAAGAGTAACTTTGTCTGGATGCAATAGCTGCTAAATAACTTCTTGCTGCCTGTTGCAGCTGATGTTTTCGTTATGACTATTCAAACGAGGTTTATACAATGTGTTTTGGTTTGTTGTTTATATTCCGTATCATCTCTGACAAAGGGATTAATTTCATCCTGGGTTTTGTTCTTTTCTATTCTCCGTATGTTATCTCAAAATATTATCAAGGTAATATTGTTTCACACTCTTTTCATTGTGACCTCTAACGTTTTACATTTCAGTGCAAGCTAAGATGGTATTGTTGCAAACAGAAAAATCATAGAAAGAAAGGAACAGTAAGTATACATGTTGATGTTGTGAAAGTTCTTCATAACGAAACCACTTCAACACGAAACCAAAACAAAATCACTCTGTTGCTTTAGTAATTGCTTCGGCACGTCATCGCCCACCGCAACAAAATCAAACAAATTTAATTCGTCTTGGATAATGTGACCGAAATGACGTTTGTAATTCATTTATCTCCCTGTTACACTTGGTTGGTGTTTACAGTAAGGAACTTAGTGGCTAGATACGTTCAACGCCAATTTGGTTAGGATCAATCAATTTAGCAAGAATTCAAATCTTGGCTAAAATGCCTGTGAAAGAGAAACAAGGAATCTGACCACAAACGGCCCAAAAACGGTAACACGGCGTTGGATACCTCCCCCTCCCCCTTCTTTATAAACTATTTCTAAATCTTGAAAAAAAAAATGTATGCAGTTATGTCTTGTACTTTTGTTATGTTTGATTTGGTTTGAATAAACTGAACTGAACTGAACTGTGTTAAGAACAAGAAACATGTCCAATGTCCAATAATCACTCACAAAAAAAAAAAAAATATATATATATGAATTTGAGACCATATTACATCAATGGTGGACAATATAGAATTACAAAGTGTTTAAGATTAAATCACATCCCACCGCAAATACCTCTGAAGTCATTCTGCAACAGTAGTTATACTATCACACTTGGATTATTGTAACAGTTCTATTCATTCTTATGGTAACCGTCAGATTAAGAGAAAACGAAAACCAAGGTGCGTGCATCGTTACCTGTGGATTCATTTCAGTTCTGATTCCCCCAGAAAGAATACTCTTCAAACAGAAAGCACAGTTCCAACTGATCAATATTCAGGACATTACTTTTCAAACTCACGACTTATTGCTTCCTCATTTTCTTCACTACACCTGTTTCCTTTATACAGTCCATATAACAAAAAAAAAAAGGTAATCCAACGTTGCAGGGGTACTATCTTATGATTGTTAGCTATGGAGAGAGCAATGTTAGTTGTGAGGAAAGGGGAACTCTTCTTCTTTCCATTGATACCTAATTATGTTGACAATTGCCATGCATGACTGTGCACATGAACTTTAAAGACAACAACGACAAATTGCACCTTTTCAAAGTTTGCGTGCAATTTTGAAGGAACAACGCATATCTCATTGCATGCATGAGATTTGTCAATGAAAGTGGTCAAATCATTAGGCCAACCTGCATGACTGCAAGTTCGTGTTTAGGTTTTCTTCTAACCTTTTTATGGTTCATAACCTTCACCATGGCCACGTTGTCGAAAATTTGGTCCTTCCCATAAACGCTAAACCATTATCCATTTTCTCTCTTCATATTCAAGACATGGTTCGTCGCTGCGAGTTATGTGCTAACTATGAACAAAGAAAAAAAAAATGGACTGTGTGGGTAGGTCACTGTGGGAGTGCCCAAGTTATCGGTCAGGTGGCCATGTTAATGGTTATCAACCGTAAAATGTTAGGAGAAACCCTAAACACAAACCTGCATTCGTACAGCCTATCAGCAATCAGCATACACGTTATCATGTTACGCGTCCTGTGTAAATTATGTTTGTACTATGTTGACGCTCCGTTACCTCAAACAAGAGGCCAGTGTTTTTATAGTTTACCAAGATTGTTCGATACACTTTGCAAAACACATTGCTTGTATCTGGCTAATTTCATTATCCAGTCCATTGTTGCGTTTGATACTTTGCATTATGTTTTCTTCATTAGTGGAATAATGAAATGTTATGTAAAAATTTTATTTCCGGTCATGACAACAAATAGAAATAGAAAGTTTGAAGAAACACTTCATTTTTAACCTTTGTAGATTGTAAGAGGAAGATGATTTTGACGCAATAAGTACCGTTTTGTCTTGTATAAACTATTACCCTTCACCACTGCCCCACTGTAAAGCACAATTACAATTGTCTAATCTGTGACCTTGTACTCATTTACATTTCCCGTGAATGCTTTGCAGTACAAAACATAATTGGATACCCAGCTTGTTCTATTGAACACATGATGTCCGGTGCACACAGTGTATTGTGGTTTGCTGTCCATATAACTACGCGACGGCGCGTACGTTATCTAAAATCACGTGACTTAGTCTGCTACTGTGTATGCACTCCAGAGAATGGGCCAGTCAGAAAGCATCCTCTTACAGGCGACCAAATGAATTTACGTATTGGTCCTATTCTGGAGCCGTGTCACCAGTTGACAGTCATTCGTTGACATTACCCAGTCATATGGGAAGAGAAAAGTTGACCCTTTTCCTTACTGTTTTCCCTAATGCGGGTTTGTATTAGGTCGTTATTCTCCAACGCAAGGACAGCATTGTCTTTGATGCATCGGTGCTGATCTACCTACGGGGACAAGCGACTGATTTATGCCTGTCAACCTGGAAGCCCGAAGCGAATTTTCATCTCGTTCGTAACTGTGATAACCACATGGATTTTATTCACCTGCGATTGCCTTGCTCCAGTGTTTATTCCATGTCAAAACCATGAGTAGATAATTATTACCGACATGTGAACATTCAGTTGACGCTTGCTGGACCAAAAAGTATTGCATAGTTTTACTCTGTAAAAAGAGAAAATACGATTAACTGTATACGCTTATTGGAAGTATGATTACTCTCTTGTTGCTTGGGCTTACCTTACGGATAGCAGGCCAAACTGCGGCAGACATAGTTATTATCACGCCATCCCTACCCGTGGAAGATATCATTTTTTTTCTAAATGCAACAGAAAATTTCGCTCTAACCCTACCCGTCGCCATGGAGCGAGCTCCGACACCATGAAAGCCGCGCATTTTTTATTTTGATTTATATATATCTATAATGATAGACATTTTGCATTCAGCGCATCATCATATCGCTTGTCCTTTTTCGAATAAAGTCTGAAGCTCAGAAGAGGTCTGTTGTAAGCAGGAAAAAGGTTGTGTGTTTTGATTTTGATCTCCTTCATCGCTGTCCCATCAAACGTACATGTGGAAGAATACAGAAATAGTAGTCGCTGACGCGTATTTCATGTATAAGTCCTAGTGAGTGCATTCCTACCGTGAAAGCGCATTAACAAAGGGAGAACATTGCGAAATTACTACCGATACATCAACAAAACTTGGAAATCTAAGACAAGTGGACTTTATTCTTACTCCTTCACCTGTGTCGCTGAGCTGTAATCGAAGATAACAATGATGGTAGCCAGAACCGTGTGCTTCATTGTCTGGATATCGGTAAGTGACCCCACACAGCCTTGTAAAGATTAAACAAAAAATGCCACGCAGTATAATTTCCCTCAAGAAAAATATTTTCAGAACTCTTATCCAGCTTGAGTTGTTGCATACTGGATTGTACAAGCAGTCTCTTTCCCCTTTTCTTACATTGCTTCTACACGGTACAAGCATTACTTTAGAACAGTGGGTAAATTAACAGTGAAATTGCCAAGGAGACTGTATGGAAAGAAAACCCTCTCCGTAGAAAGGTGAAAATACCCCACCAACAAAGCTGTATTTCGGCCTTTTTTCCACGTTGTTTTTAGTGTTTCAGTTGGAATATGGGTGGAGTGAGTGAGAAGGAGAAAATGGAAAATAATATTGCATATTTGTTTCATAAGTCTCAGATAAAGAAGGTATCCTACACTAGAAGGACCCCAGATTAACAATGTTCTTTCACTAGTTTGACGTCAAATGTTCATATCGTAAACGTGAAAAAGTGATGTATTTTATCGATATGAACGTGTACATTAGTCCTGTCAAATGACAAATGCTCTATCCATTAACAGAACATCTCTTTCAGGAATGTGTTCTATTATCAGATTTTCTTAGTGCGTCGGTTTGATTTACAGATATTTTGATATATATCAGGAAATTCTCAAAATAATTCAGTTTTATGATCGAATACCCGTTAAACCCTAAAGCATTAATGTATTGCTTGGTGGATGCCATGAAAGCGGCAATACCTGCTCTAATCCTAAATCAACAATAACAACTTTGTAGTCAGAACACACATACATTAATGTGCGGATGACATCACAGTATGACTGATTTTTGTAATTAAGACTTAGGATCTGTCAATATCCATGATAACATTGTGTTTAAAAGGTGCAATTGTAGTTCGTGATATCTAATGATTAAATTCATGTGTTTTATGGTGATACTGAGTCTCTGTAACATCACATGTTGCTGAGGTTACAATTCCTCATCCTTTCGTCAAAATCAATCATAATCATGCCTTCATGCCTGGGGAATGAAACTGATTGTATCAGGTGATGACCCAGAATCACCATTTATCATTATTTATAGTCAAACTCGAGATATTCTACATTGTAGTCAAAGCTCAATAAAAACAATGAAGTTGAGATTCAAGTAATTTATTACCTTTATCGTTACCAAAGATCAGTCAAACTAGTAAAAGAAATGTTTATTTTGTATCATTTTTGACGAATAAGATAAGGTGATTTCCTGCTGTACTATCAGCTCTATCATAAGCATAGTTTGTTATATTCGCTGATAATAATTAATCATTACAAACCTTTACTTGGCAATCCAAGTTTACATCCCAGTAACTTGCATTTTGTGAATATTACTGAACATTTTGTATCATGGCTTATAGCTCTACTTAGTATGCGGGGTTTTTTTCTGTCCACATTGTGTATGTATTTATGAAAAGAATCTTACCTATGATTGTTCAGAATGCAGTATTTGCAGGATGCTTTAAGGACAAAATATTATCAACAGAAAAAAGTAAAGGGTTAAAATAATATAACAAATTCGATTTGTAAAGAGATCCAACGCTTTACAATGTGACACTGTGTCACTGTAGATAAGAAAGAAAGTAAGAACACAAGGAAGGAATGTGATAGGAATGTACATACAGGGACAAAGTACAGAATAATACATTAAAAATGTCTTGTACATTTCAACCGTTTTAGAACACGTTTGGGTCTGATATACAATGGCAGAAAAATGAGAGCCCGTTGTTTCATTTTTTTTTTTTTTTGGTCATTACCGTGTGAAAATAATCATGCCTTCATTTTTTTTTTCACGCATATTACTCTATGTTGAACCCAAGACGGTGTCCTTGCGGCTTAGCATTTTTCTTTTTTCATCGGGAATAAATGTATCGTTGTTATAATACATTCGTGCAAAATAGAAACAGAAAATAGAAACTTTGAGATAGAAAATGAAATCTTCGAATTGTATTGGACAGCTTAAGACCATTAATTATTATATTACACCGTAGATACTGCGGAGTTGTCTTCCCTACGGAAACTGTGTGTCGCTTTTTGAAATAATACAGCAGCAACATAGCGACACTGTTTGTCAGTGTATTGATGACGTCGCTCCTGAACTGTTTTAAAGAATGTGTTACTGAAGCCAAAATATTCAGGGAATTCGATGTTATTACTTCACAATTCTCCTTTTGAATAAGAGTGGTAAGTATCATAAAATAAAAGTATCTGGGCACACTAATACCCCTTTGCAATTCTCTGCCTTAAAAAAGGCCATAAATTATTTGCTAGGTTATTACAACTCGATATTGATGAAATGCGAAACAGATGAACTAACCGGGTTAGTCAGTAATAGTCTAATAAGGAGAAGAAATTATCAACTTATTTAATTTGCGTTTAAGACTGATTTGACTGACTGCGACTGATTTACTCTTTCATCAAATATTCAGACTGTAATAACCGTCTTATGCATCAGTTTGATTTCAAAAAGGTTCCCCTACTCGGTTTCTTTGTATTCGCGCTATCTCTTCACTGGGATAGCACTGTAATGTCAATGTGCGTCTCACATGTAGGAGACTCAAAGAGGAACACGATTTCTCTCATCCAAACGGTTACCCCTTAGAGCGTAAACATTGCCCGTTTTAAGGAAGAAAAAATTATATATCACCATTCTATAGCTGATTGGAAAATAAGGTCCCTATGACACTGTGGTGAAAGTTATTCTGAATTAAGATACAAGTGTTTGGTAAATAGATCAGGAAGAAATAAAGGCAAAATAGATCAACAAAGAGTCGATACACAGTACAGCTGTACATTAAAGTATCAATCAAAGTGGAAGTCCGAAAAAACAACAACCACATGATATGGATAAAATTCAAAAGAGGCGGATATTGGGACGGGGTACTTACGTGGTCAGGGGTAACAGGCGGAACAACACACCACGTATACCATTGTTTGTTTGTTGTTGCTTTTTGTTCACAGTAGGATTGTCAATCTTCACAAATTAATTCTACGAACACAATCACTACAACAAAGGAACAAAGGAAACTTTTTTGTTTTCATATCCACGCTACTGAGCAAGAGTTTTCCAAGGGACTGTACCTATGATGACAGTGTTTACCAAAAACAATTCCGGGTGTTCTTCTGGCTCCTTTGCGTGGACTATTCCAAGGACAGGTTTCGGAGTTGTAACTCGATCCAGAATATTTACTCTATTACGTGATCCGTACACTGCCGATTATCATTAACAAGACGACTGGACGCCTCTGCCTCGACCGTGCTCCGTGAGCCCGTGTAGATTTCGCTGATTTCCGCGCCCGTTCAGACGTCGTCGCGCTACCTTTCTCGCCGGGATTTCTCGGCAGCATTGACAGCAATACTCTATACGTGGACTCTTGTAAGAAAAGTAGTTCAAACATAGGGGGAAAGGCAAACGCAAGACTAATTGGCCTGAATTTACAATTCTGCTGATGTTTATGATCTCAACGGTCATTTCATGAAACGTACGGGTATTCTTACGTTGACTTTGGTTTGACAAAGAGTAAAATCTACTTGGTTTGAATAATCTTGTCAGTAAATGCTGTGGGCAATGCGCTTGCTTCAGCAAGTTGCACCAGATGCTCGGTAATGGAATTTTGAGTCGCGTTATCTAGCATGTTTATCGACCCTTTTGTTGACAGAATATGATTTTTTTCTTTAAAGAAAATTTTATCCGCTGGTATTTCTTGAAAAAAAAAGTAAAGGAACGATATCTAAAAGGAGAGAACGACGAGAGTCCATTACTCTTCGCATTCAGGAAGATTTTCCACCAGCTTGAATTAATGCTTCTCTAAGTTACAAAAACTGGAAAGAGATTTTTTACTTTTAAATCTTAGCAGCTACAATATCGGGAACAAATCTGTGAGAACGATAAACAAAATAGTTGAAAGATGAAGAATCTCCCCCTCTCACTATCCTGACCTGAAAGGCAACGGAATAAACGAATTTGTCAATGTCTGCAGTTTTGTTAAAATTTCTTTTTTCCATAATCTTATGGAATTGGTTCAGAACATGATGTCATCAGAACTCACGATACGCTGAAAACTTTGACTTCCTTTAACGAAGAGATCGTCATGTTATTTCCAGTGGCTAAAACCAAACACAAAGTTATTAAGCTTCTCCTAGTGGTTGAATAATCTTACCGAAGCTACATGTCTGACCGCAGAGATAATTATCGTAATAGAAATTCACTAGTAGCAATTACAATCAGGAAAATGTATAACCACACATAGTCAGGTTTTGCATGAATATTCAATTATTTGATAATCTTGTATTGCTTAAGTAATTTTCAAGATGATACTGTGTAACAGACTTTTGGCGGCAGAACAGATATCAGGTAAATGTATGGTCGTGTGCGTGTGGGTGTGTACGATGTAAATTGTTATCAGTAGATATGATATCATTGCTGAGAACAAAACAGAAGAGAAGAAGTATTCCTCCTCCCTCTCTTCTAAAGAGAAAAGTCAGCTCCATTCTCAGGTTTCATCTCTCTATTACACAGACATAGCCCCCTGAGTACGACTGATTTAAAGTGTAATCCTGATCGCACTCTGTTCGCCGGTTAAGTGAACCCATCCAATTGTTTTCATCAATCACCCAGGTGAAGGTTATTCTATCATCTTACTTATTCTCTTCCTTCCTCTTTGCGCTATATATTTCGTCTACATCGTCCCTCGCTGCTCCTAGCTGTGGTGGAAAAGGAAATCACATCTTGAATTGGGCTCTTCCATCGCGTGATGCATCTTCCCTTATCATCATTCCATATCCCCCCATACGAGCTTTACCTCATTTCCTAAAACGCACAACACTGCACTAAACGTAGGAAATCCATTAACTGCAAATGTTATTATGAGAAGGGGGCGTTTATGGTTGGAAAGATGCTTGTACGGCGGCGCTCTGGAGTATAAACCTCCTTATTATAACTTAGCATTGACGTTGTCTCGTAGACTATGTGTTTTGGTTTCCTCGTTCGATATGTCATTTTTTTTTCTTATCACGAGGCGCATTGCTACCGATGGAATAAACACTTCTGATTTATCTTTTGGTAATCTTCTTTAGTCTGCTTGGTTGTCATTTTCCACCTGTTTGTT